>NC_068982.1:26043865-26052337 GCF_001194135.2 Octopus bimaculoides
TATATATATATATATATATATATATACTGGACATGCGTATGTGCATATACATATATGTGTAAACACATACACACACGCACACACACACATATATATATATATATACAAATTTATATGCATACACATAGACACACACATATATGTATATATATACACACACATACATATATATTCACATTGACGTCTATAAACGCAAAGCACACACACACGCACACGCACAAACAGACGCACATATGTATGTATATGTATATATATCACAACATTGAAAAGAAAAAAGCGGTTTTGGGGAAGTTCGGTCGCTGCTCTGGTTTGGTCCGGTCAAGTTTTGTTTGAAATAGTTTGAAATTATGTGCATAAAAAACTGAATTACTAATAATAATAATAATAATAATAATAATAATAATAATAATAATAATAATAATAACAACAGCAACAATGTAAATAATATTTTTCTTAAATGATAATAATAATAATAATAATAATAATAATAATAATAATAATAATAAAATAATGATAGTAATGTTAAAAGTGAGAAATAAAATGATAATAACTTAGGATTTAACAAATACAAAAACAGCAGCAACAACAACAAAAATTGCAACAACAGTAACAGAAGTATTCTGTAACATGGTTTTGTTTGTTGGAATGGGAAGAGGGTGGTCTGTGGTAATATTTGTGATGGTGGTGGTATTGGTGTAGTAGTAGTAGTGTATATTAGTAGTGGTAATAGTAGGAAGCGAAGGTAGGGATAATTTACAAAAATAAAATTTCACAAATAAATATTTTTTTTTCCTGTTTTTCTTTTTTCTTTGCATTGAAAGAAGGCAGATGAAATAAAACGATTGTTGTAAATTTAAAAAAAAAGGATAGAATTAATTTTTTTTACTCTTTATATACTGTGTGTGCATGTGTTTATGTACATGAAGATATGTACGTGTGTGTGTGTGTGTCTGTGTCTGTGCGGTATACGTGTGCTTGATTTTAAACTTTTCACATTTACTTTTCTACTTAATTATTGTGTCGTAATCTATGTGTATAGTTGCTTATGTTTTATAAATAACGATTAAATGAACAATTTGTGACTAGGATGTGTTTTGTTTAGTTATTGTTTTTCATTTATCTTTGTATGCTTATATGTATTTTTTAACTGGAATTGAAAACTACTCGTCAAAAAAAAAAATGAAAAAAGAAAAATTATAATAAAAAGAAGCATTCCAAGGGAGAGCACTTTGTGTTTTCTTTTTTTTTTTTACTTCTTTTATTATTAGTTCATCATATAGTTTTTCATGTCAGCTTTCACTAGCCAGATAGTTTTAAGGTGTCTATTCGTATGATTCTTAATTTATCAGCTATCATAAATATTTTGTTTTAAATGTTCCTTTTCTTCAAGTCTGTCTGTCATTCCTTCTTCCTCCTTTCCTTCTTTATTTCTTTCTCCCTGTCATTATATCTTACTTTCTTTTCTCTCTTCTTTTCTTTCTCTCAGCTTTCATTTTTTAAATTTTATTTTTGGCTTAGTGTTGGGTTACAGTGGGTGCTATTTCCATAAGTTTCCCCTTCCCGAAAATGGTATGTTAAATTATTTTTTATTTGAAACCTGAAAAAAAGAAATATATATATATATAATAAAATGAAACGAAATAGAAATTTATGAAAAATTAAATTGGACTAGACATTATTCGCCGTACATTTACGGCCATTTCACTGATTTTCTACTTGACAGTATCTGGTTACTGATTCTCGGTGACTAAATCCTAATAAGTTACTTTATCAGGTATAAAAGTCGAACCTGATCCTATACAACAACAATGACAATATAAAGGCGAATTGTCGATGAATCAAATCAATGATTCTCATTCTATCTCAATTAGGGTTAACTGCATTTTGCTGTTGATTCAGTGTGAATAGAATTTAAGTCCTTAGATGACTGCTAACAGATTACAAGTTAATTCAGCGATGCAAACTTTCAGTCACGAATATCTTTTAGTTTTTACCTTTTACTTATTTCAGTGATTATACTGCGTCCATCATTAGGCAACGCATTGAAGAATTTTTAGTCGAATGAATCGACCCCAGTATTTATTATTTCTTTTGAAAGCCTGGCGCTTATTCTATTGATCTCTTTCTCCGAAGTGCTAAGTTACGGCGAGCTAAACATACCAACACCTGTTGTCAAGCGGTGGTGGTGGACAAACACAGACACAAAGACGCGCGCGCGCGCACGTGCACACACTCATATACACGACGTACTTCTTTCCGTTTCCATCTACCAAATCCACTCAGAAGACTTTGGTCGGCCCGAGGCTATAGTAGAAGACAATGGCCCAAGGTGCCACGCAGTGGGACTGAATCCAGAACCATGTGGTTGGGAAACAAGCTTCTTTTAGATTTCTTTCATAGATGTAAAACAAATTTTATATAAGTTGAGGGATTATAATCAATGTTCACCACAATATATAACTAGTACTTATTATTTTTATACAGGTAAAATTTTAACATACACGTTTAGTTTGCTTGACCTCATATGGTAAAAAGCTGACCTAAAATGACCTTGTATGACTCCGTATTTACCAGATATGTTACTGAAAACTATCAATTATAACTCCTTACGAGTGAAAACTTGGCTGCTAATATCCTAATCTTTGTTAATCCGAACAAATTTGTTGAAATAAAATTATATGGTTTAGCATTTTAAATACGTGATATGTATAAACATCTGATTAATCAGATAGCTGAGAGATTGAGATACAAACTGATAAATTGCTCGTTTAATATCCAAATGAAGTGTGAATGTGCCGTTTATTTTGGCTTAATTTCAGTGTATTCAATCCATGATAATTATACTATTCGTTGTATCCACCTACCCTCTCCCATTGCACATACTAGGATTTTAGCAAGAGAACACTAACTTTGTCTGTAGTACTATAGTGGTAGCGATGGGATAAGAATTGCCGTACCTTATGTTGGCAGACTATAAGGTTAAGGTTATCAGGTCTCCAGACTCATTAAGATCTGGCTATAAGAACAAATTGAGGGCACCGAATTCTATTGAAAGGCAATATCCATAGATTTATTTGCTTTTTGGGGTTTTTATCTGGTTAAAAATAAAAATAATCTAAAACAAATAATAACAAATGAAGAAATAAAGTAAGTTGTTACTTACCAAATATACGCTTGATGAAATAGAATCATTACCAAAATCATTTTCAGCTTTACATGTAAATAAGAAGAAGTGTTCATTCAAATGCCAGCTTTCAAGAACCAGATCACCATTTGCTAGCAACTGTAAAATAATACAAAATAGCAATTTATTATTATGTAAGGCGGTGAGCTGGCAGAAATGTTAGCACGCCAGGCGAAATGCTTAGCGGTATAACGTCTCCGTGAAGTTAATACGTGATGATTTTTAGTAGTTTTTGTGCTGCTTTGCAGCGGTTTGGGTGTTTACGTGTGTAGTTTGTTTGAGCTTTCTCTTCTCGTAAGAGAAGAGACAGCTGGTTAAAGAATGTCTGAAGACAGTTATAGTTACTCAGACATGTCATCGTCTGAGGAGTTGCTGGAGGCAGTTAAGACAATGGACCAGAAACTGATAAAAGAGAAGCGGAATTTTGCTGATGTAGCAAGGTGCAAGGAAACAGAAGTGGATATCAGAGAATTCAGAAGAAATGAAGAAATAAACCGAGATGGGTTTGAAGTGAAGCTGTCGCTCCCGCAAGAGGTTTAAAACGGAATAAAGGAAAAGTCGATAATCTATCGTACCTTTTCGATAAATAAAGGAAGAATAGACGTCGTCACGACAGAACAAATAGAAAAGGCGTTAAAACAGATTTGGGAAGACATAATATACCTGACTAGAGGTTCAACGTTTGGAACAGTAGAAGTGAGGTTTCATAATGCAGCAGCAGCAAGGAAACATGCGGCGTCGACAATTCGGGGCGAAGAAGTGGTGCTGTTGCCCACGTATAGAGGCATGAGAGCAACAAGAGTCACGGTTGAAAGAATCCCACCGGAGAGTGATGTGACCTGGGTGGCAGATGCGGACCTCTTTGGTAATGAGGACAACATAGTAGTGCTCCAGGCCAAGAAAAAAGAGTGCGCCAGCTGGAGAAGTCAATCACTGGAGATGATAGTCCAAACTTAGTTTCACTGGAAACTAGAGCCTTTTAAACTCAAAGAGGAGGTTAGATGGAATTAACGGGATCCGTGGAATGAAGACATCCTCACCTTTATATTTCTCAGTGATAATTGCTGGCTATAAGTAATAGGGTTGCATCGCTTTCACCACCACTCTGGTTTCATTGCACAGGCGAGATAGATCCAGGTTCCTCAGAAGCATGATTGGGCCCCACTTTTAAGTGTTAAGTTGTGAGGTGGCATCCTAGATGGTTGTAGAGAGTTCAAGAACTCAATTGGATAAACAACAGCTTAGTTCTGATCAATGAGAGTGTCGATGGATTTGAAACACTGTTCTTGTCCTGGCAACAGCTGCAGGAGATCCCAATTGATTTTGTCTACAGTATCATTACGTGGAGCTAAGATGGCTCGCTCACATAGCTATTGACTATTGCTAAAGTTTTGTGCAATGCTTGGAAACACGTACATTTTGAGATCATTGACAGTTGGTACCATCTCACCACAGGGTACCTTGTATTGCTGTTGCAATTCTCCATATAAATGATAGCAAAGTGTGTATCAAATGAAATTAAAATCCTGGTTCAGTGACAGATCGATCAAGCTGGTAAATTTTTAACGTTATTGGTGACAACATATTCTCTCTTCTAATTAACTGCTAAAAAAGAGAGAAAGTGCCACCCTCTCTTTTGCAAGAGAAATTAAGGTAGCTTTGCTTGTGTAGGGTGCATGATACTCACATCTATTTAAATGTGAAATATTAAGTGTTAATAAGGCGAGTTGTTCCAAAAAATATCCAAAATATGTATTGGAAGTTTATCAAGATATAATATTTTCTAATCCTTATCCTAGTAAAATAGTCACACCGGATTTAAATATGAAATATCGAGTGTACTGTAGCTAATTTTATTAGGTCCATTGCACGAACAATTATTTGAATAACTCATGTCAATATCTCTAACTTATGTCATGGGAATATTGAATTTTAGTTTATAGTATAAATTGAAAGATATCCTACAGTGTATAATACCCAAAGGACCAAATGAAGGAATGACATATCAATGTAATAAGCATTTTCACCGGGTGTGCGTGCGTACGTATGAAAACCTTTCATTATTTAGAAACCTTACTGTTTCTTTTTCTTCTGAAAATTACATAAGTTGTGTGTGACATCGAATTTTAAGTTTTACACTATAGTAATTCCAGTTCTTCACGGAGGCTCCCTGCGACCGCATGGGTTACAGTGGCTTAGCGCCGGGTCCTGCTGCATTCAAATTTATAGTTTAAGGTTAGTTAGGGTAGGTATTTAGCGAGTATGGTGTTGTAAATATTTACTAAATTTTTATCCAGTCATAATTATGTTTATCAGCAACCACCCTATGTGTGAAAGTGTTGGTGTGAATGAGCGTGCGACAGAACCGTACACTGAAAATTTTTTTTCAGAAAAGTACTTCTTACATATCTTACTGTCAATTCATTGGATTAATCTCAACAAAATACAAGTTTAATCACTAGATCAGCACCTATGTTTGTGTTCATTCCAAAATAATAACAACTTTAACATACTTCCAAAATGAGACTTCTTCCATGTGTATCCGCGTGCGTATATGTGCAGGTATCTGTGTGCGTGTGTGTGGAGGGGTTAGTGCGCAAGAAAAACATTTACAGAAATGTACTCATAAGAATTCTATTAAAATAAGTTATCTTTATATGCCATGTTTGCAATTTTCCATATAAACGATAGCAAAGTGTGTATCAAATGAAATTAATATCCTGGTTCAGTGACAGATCGATCAAGTTAGTAAAGGTTTAACGTTTTTCGTAGCAACATATTCTCGCTTCTAATTAAATATTGAAAAAGTGAGAAACTGCCACCCTCCCTTTGGCAAGAGAAATTAATTTTGGCGGTAAGGACTAACCCCCTCGTTTCATTATCACCATTGAAAAGCGTCTGTCTTTACTTTAAAAAAAAGAGGTGGGGTTGTAGACGTACGACGGAGCATTATTCAATAACGTGTTTGCTTCTATCAGAATCGTTTACCTTTAAAACGAGAAAACAAAACCGACGTATACGACAAGTATGTAAAACATATTTCTGTTTACTTTCTCTGTTCATTTACATAAGCTGTAGAAATTGTTGAGCACGTACACAAACAACTAAATTTTCCAGACATTTAGCTGTTATTTTTAGCAGTTCATTTTCTGTTTTAGACAACGGGATGACGTGGCAAGGGGTGTATATATTAATTTTGGAGTTCTTCATAGAAAATTTGAAATTAATTTTTTTTCTATATTCTAAATTTCCGTGTTTTCCCACGTAGATTAAAAAAAAATTGAAAAAAGTTAAAAATTTAAAATTTGCGGGGAGGAGGAATTTAAAATTTTGAAAAACATGCTTTTGTGGATATTCGGAATCTCCGTCATGGAAAACATAGGAATCCGATGAAAAAAAAATTGGAAGGGTCGTATAGGGGGAGAAGCTACATCCCCTATGTGGGCAAGGGCCAAATTTTGACCCCCTCCCCTAAAACATTCCCCGAGTAATGAAAAACGTTCATGCTGAAATTGGTACAGATTGATCCAGCAGCTTGGCCGTGAATAGAGAAGACACACATACACACACACACACACACACACACACATACACACACACACGAACACACACAGACAGTGAATTTTATATACATATATATATGTGTGTGTGTATATATATACATATATATATATATATACATACATATGTACACACACACAAACACATACACAAATACATATACACACATACATAGATACATATAAGTAATATATGAATGTGTGTGTGTATATATGTATACAACAAACCTCCACTCAGTTTCCGTTCGCCGAATTTGACATTCATCACCTCAAGGCATAGTAGCAGACATTTGCCCGAGGTACAATGCAACACGATAATTATTTTGATAATTAACTTTGTTTTGTTATTTCAACACTATTTAGATAATATAAACCGAAGGGTAAACTGTTCATTTTTGTATAAAACCTTCATCAGCTAAGCAAACTAACTTTTTATCAGGTTATTGTGGTAGGTCTAAGTGAACTAAGTCTGAGACCTAACTTCAATTGGTCTCAAAGAAACACCCATCAGTTTGAAACTCGGCAAGAGCAAGTCCTAATTTCATATTTCTTAGACCCACTATTTTTATTTATTGATTAGAGAATATATTACCCCGATTTCTGGAGGTGTTTGCTGTAGTAAAAATAAAAGCAACAATTATATTGATTGCGAACCGAATGCTTAATCGATACAGTTGTACCATTTACGTTTTTAAGCATCTTAACAGAATTCATTAACAGTAACCCTAAAAAATATTTTGAAATATTAGTAGTTGTGTGGTAAGTAGTTTGCTTACCAACAACAGGGTTCCGGGTTCAGTCCCACAGCGCGGCACCTTGGGCAAGTGTCTTCTATATACTCGGACCGACCAAAATCTTGTGAGTGGATTTGGTAGACGGAAACTGAGAGAAGCCCATGGTATATATATATATATGTGTATGTATGTGTGTTTGTGTGTCTGTGTTTATCCTCCCAACATCGCTTGACAACCGATGCTGGTGCATTTACGTCCCCGTAACTTAGCGGTTCGGCAAAAGTGTCCGATAGAATAAGTACTAGGCTTACAAAGAATAAGTCCTGTGGTCGATTTGCTCGACTAAAGGCGGTGCTCCAGCATGGCCGCAGTCAAATGTCTGAAACAAGTAAAAGAATAAAAGAATTATGTAAAAATTATTTGAATTTTTGTTTTACCTTGTAACCAGACGTGCTTGGTAGAATCTTTTTCTTGTCCTTGTACCAGCTAATTGTTGGTGTTGGAGTACCTTGAGCTCGGCAACTTAACTGGACAGCTGTGCCAGACTTCTCAATGCGATAAGTGGTATAGGAATAAATACGAGCTCCCATTCCTTTATGGAAGAAATGAAATAAAAAACAGGCACTTTAAAAGAAGAAAACTATATATATATATATATATATATATGTGTGTGTGTGTGTGTGTGTGTGTGTGTGTGTGCGTGTGTGTGTATGTGTGTGTGTACATATATATATATTTACACGCACGCGCGCGTATACACACTTTCACTTACACACACACACACACACACACACACACACGCAGAATGAATTTATTGTGTAAAGCTCTACAACATAGTTTTGCTAACAAATCTAAGCTTAACTTTTTCGAAAATCTCAAGATATATTTTAGCAATTAAAATTCCGCTCAATTTGATAGAATCAAATGATTTGAAAATGTCATCCAAACATTTTAAAAATGGAAATTATTGAACTCATAGATAAAGGAGTGGACA
>NC_068982.1:26053686-26059896 GCF_001194135.2 Octopus bimaculoides
GCGGCTTTTGGAGTAAACTGTTGATAAACTGGCAAAAGTCAATGGTAAACTGTTGCAGTGTCTTTCCCCTCCAAAATTATGAATGTTAAGACTTTGTCATGCAGGTCCAATGAACGACGACACGCGTACTTATAAAGAGTGAGCGATGGAGAGAACGAGAGAGAGAGAGAGAGAGAGAGAGAGAGAGAGAGAGAGAGAGAGAGAGAGAGAAATAAACGAAGGGAGAGTGTGAGTAGGAGGAGAAAAAGGGAAGATAACCGACGTGGGATTTGAACACAACATTTGAACTCCGGCATTTCGTTCGATATTCTAACGACTCAACAATCGACACTAAACAAAAATAAATCTATTAACTATGTTAGCATTTAATACTGCTTCTGTCTTCAAATACTTAAACTTCTGACGAAGTAGAGCTGTGATGAAAAACGTTCAAGATGTGATCATTCTGTTTTTAATATATGATATATTCAGGACTATGACAACCTAGATATTCATATTTCCTTCCTCTTATAAGTCTCTAGGGTGAGATTTAAGTGAAATTTGACTTTTTTTTCAGGAGACACTTAATCTTAGATACTCTCTTATTTTTTGTGCACTAAAATTATCAGCTTAATTTGATTTTTAATAACAAATTCACTAATACATATCAGACTTAAAAAATTGACACCCATTCTATTTTTAGGTCATACACTGACAAATTTATTAGCATTGATTTAAAAGAAAACGGTATGTCTGACATGTATAAGTGAGTATATTTATAGGACACATATTTGTACCTACTCACTCGTCCACGCACACTCACGTGCACCTGGCTTTATTTATATCTTTAGTTTGTAATAATCCTTTAGGTAATATAGAACACTAAAACGTTGCCGTGAAGAACAGTGGTTGTAAAAGCCGACATAAACCTAAACAATAAGAGATGTCTTTTAATGAGATAAAGTCGTGAATTAATCTTGATTTATCGTAGTATACTCACCGTTAGAATTACATTGTTCCTTTGCTGGAAATCTTCCTGCAAAGAAAAAGCGAAAGAGAAAAAATATAAAAAAAAGAAATATTTAAATAGAATTCAGTAAATAGTTAGCTTAAACTCATTAAATAGGTTTTGTCAATGGTTGGCTTAAACTTGCTTATTTAGATTTAAAACCGTCACCGCTAAATACTTAGTAACATTTTTTTCTAGATTTTTGTTGTTTAATTTGCTATTTAATTTTCTATTGCGTAATTTTGTATGGGATGAATTTACAACAATTCTCAAGAAGCAAATGAGTACAGATATTTCACGAGATCTGACTGTACCCTTTTCTAATTAACACATGCTAATTTTGTTAATTATCTGTTTATTTATTTATCTATTTTATCTGATTATACTTGTCCTTTTTTCTTTAGCTTTATTTTACAAATTATAACAGAGTAAGAGTGGTTAGCTGAATCGGCCTAGATAATTGTATATTCATTGTATATTCACCAAATCACAAGAGCTCATATTCAGCCAATAGAAGCTTAGCAAGAACCATTAAACTGAGTCATTTAACAAATGCTGTGTTAAGCAGAGGAAGACTACAAACTAACATTGAGGTTTTTTACTCGGGCAGAAACGTGATGATGGTGGTGAAGATAATAGGAATAGTGATAATTGAAGTGGCTTTGATGAAAATGATGATGCTGATGATGATTTGGGAGAAAGAAAAGAAAGAAGAAAGAGATGTTAACTGCAAGGCAAGTCTAAAATCTGACACACAAACAGTTTATAAAGCTGTACAAATTACAAGTGCATTCTTAGTTTGAGGGTTTAAGATGCGCGGAAGGAAGATGGATACAGCAAAGACGTGGAATAAAGAAAGAAGAGGAAGATCTAGCTGAGAAATAGTTTAGACACAATAGAGAAGTCGGGATAGCATTCTTGGGGATATGAATCTCACCGGAACATAGCATGTAGTTGAGAATTCGAAAAAGAAAATCTGCACCATACGAATTCTGACCAGTGACAGGACAAGCTGAAAAAATAAAATTGTACTTCTCGTAAAGATCACTGCTGATGATGCATAAGGCACAATGAAAAACAACGATAATAACAATAAAAATAGGCACAAAAGAAAAGAAATAAGCGATAAATAGTAATAATTTAGTAATAATTTTGGTACAAGGCCAATAGCAATAATAATAATAATAATAATAATAATAATAATAATAATAATAATAATAATAATAATAATAAAAGGAATAAAGCTGGGTAGCTGAGTAGATGCATGAGTAGATATATGGATGGATGGAAATAAATCTTCTTGGGAAATTAAAAGATTTCTCAGGATAGAGAAATATTCCTCAAGCAAACTATGTTATTAATTTTATGGGACTGCGGGAAAGTTAACTTTAAGAATCTCTGAATCTGAAAGATTCAGTCTTGTACTGTTTTATATAAGGCATCTAGAAAATAGATCGTAACTAGTCTAAGTCCTGAGTGACCCAGATAATAAATGAACCTGAAAGGTCTTAGGGAATAACCTGAATAGAAAGTGACCCAGATAATAAGAGACCCGGTCACCAGGCGAGTAACATGACCTAGAAAGCGGCCCATGCAGAAAAATTAACACCAACAGGAAATTGTTGTTGGCAGGTGTTAGCATTAAGTACGTAGTTTTAATGACGCTTTCAACAATTTCAAATCTTTAGTCATTCTCGGTGAAGAACAATGAGTTCAACGAGTTTTCTTTTCTTTTCTTTTTTTTTCCTTAACACTTTATCTCTTATGAGATCTCAGCATAAAGACATTTTCAATTGCTATTTTAGCTACCCGCTTCTTCACTCAACAAGGGAACCGCTATGTGGTTGTTCGGCATGCCAGAAATGACAGCTAAGGTTTTTTCTCAAATCACACCCTATCGCCTTAAAAAAAAGGAAATAAGGCATTCTTAGATAGTCATTGCTAGAAAAAAGACTGGGTTATCATAGGTTTGCTCGATCAGAACAAGAATTGCTTGTGCAATACTTTCTACCCTGATTTTACCCAAACTATATTCTTTGTAACTGCATTCTGTGGAACACCCTCCATGTTTATCTTTCCCTTTCAATCACAAATCCACAAAAGTTCAAACACCTATAAATCTCTTTTCATTCTCCGGTCGGTATGTCTATGAACGCTATTCCACCGCTTATTACAATGACTTCGAGAAATATATTTGGTATATTTACCAAAATAATAAAAATCTCGGGAAAGAGAGATAGCTGCTGCTGACAAGAACTTAATCCACTACGAACCAATGAGCAAACCTTAGCTTGTAAAAATTACGGTCAAATCAATACACCGTGATCTTACAAAAAGTACACATTGAACACTGTAGTTCAGAGTACACTATTCTTGAATAATAAGACTGTTTGGTCACGCTTTGAAAACTTTTGAAAACTTTCCAAACAATAATAAAAAAAAATGTTGACTATCATTTTCTCTTTTAGCAAAATAAGTGGTTTTCAGATATCCTCTATAATGACTTTATTTATTGCTCCAGAGTTTTCGTTGAAATTTTATTGACGACTAAGTAGAGAACAGAATTGCAAAACAAAAACATAAACCGTCGGTGCTGCCCAGTCTGAGAGGTCGATTTTCTTAATTATAGGTAAACTTTCCAGTATTTCCAACTCTTTGTTGACCTGGTCTATCGCCGCAAACGGCACGTTCCGTTTGGGCCTACTTGTATATTGTTTGGGTTCACTTGTATGTTCTTGTCGGCACTGTAATATTCTTGCCATCACTATTATGTTGTGGCGGTATTCTGCGTCTTATTATCTTTGTCTCGTCTATCATGCAATCGCTGGTAGCTTCGCCAGACAACGACTTTGTAACGTCTACTTTGACGGTAACTCGAACGTAACTGACACTGACACTGACTCCAACTGAGAACTCGTACAATGACTCTACTACTTCTGAACCGCGACTCTCTGTGCTGGTTGACGTCGTCTCACTTTATACCAGCTGAATCATACCGCTTGTCCCGTGGGAGGGGTGTACCATTTTCTCTACAACAGTTACCATTCAGAAATCATAGTGTTTAATGGCTTTAAACATTATTGCGTTACTCCTAAGGGGACTATCGCAGAAACTAGCTGAGGCTTATTTCGAAGGAAATAGTGTGGCACTCTACTTAGTAAAGACCTTTGATATGGCCATCCATTGCATTATATTAAAAGGGTTTGGCAAGAAGGCTAGTAGTGTATTTGAAAGATGGGTAAGCAGAAATCAGGTCCCGAGAGTAGTTAATTTACATTAGAATCTTGAGACTTGGTATTCTCCAAGGCAGCTCTATACATTTTATGTCTCCAGTACAACGACAAAAAAATCACCAATTAGTATTACAGTGCATTGAAGCAGTACATAGGAACTATAAGTGTGAACAAATTCACAATTATAGCAGCCTACGAAATAACTGATTGACCAATTCGCGATTAGACCAAGGAAGGACTCGCAACGTCAGACACAGAAAATACAAGTTGTACAAATTTTAGATCTTTAGATGGCTAAAAGCTGCCTCAAAATGTCTGCTGAATACCATCTACAACATGAGAGAAAAAACACTAAAATTGCAACCACACTCATACCTTTTGGCTTCACTATAACTAGTTCAGTGCTATAAAAGAAGTCACTCATATTACCACTTATCAAATTCAGAAGGCATATGTAAAATGTAGTCAACTTTATCCATAAAATTCAATGAAAACTAAGAAAATTCTTCAACAAAGGAAAACCAGGAAGCAGCAGTAAAATCTTTACTATTTGGTGAATGAAGATGAAATTCGAGGCAACCAGTAACAGGAAACAGTCCAAAGAATAATAAATAAATAAATAAAGCCTACAACGATAAAACAAGGGGCAAAATGGCATAACTGAGCTCAGGTTTTATATATATTATGAATGCATATTGCAGACGAATAAAATATTCAAAATAACCGGAAATAACCAACATACGTCGATAATGTCTTGGAACTCCACACAGTGCCCGCTTATCTTCCAGAATACGACGACTTTCTATATACTTGATCAAAGGAAAGTGCCAGAATGGCATCAACACAAATTCCAATACTAAATGTTTGTTGAAGCAGCAATAACGGCAACAATAATAAGGAAATAATTCAGTTAACATTCGAAATGAGTTTTAGTGATGCTTAAATGATCTATATTAATTTAAAATAAGCTGAATAAAAGAAATGAGAGCACGTCCGATGAGATGATATAAAGTGAAATGCTGAGATATAAGAAATGAACTTATATAAAGATGTAATAGCAAACGAACGGTGATTGCAATAGGCATTAATGGAACTGAACCTTATTTTCTAAACAGTCACATATCATAGATTAATAATATTTTGAATAATTTAGGTTCCCTTCTTAAATTACAGTAGCAGAAATTTACAATATATTAAATAAATGTACTGAAGTACAAAACTGAAAGCTAAAAGGATTAAAATATATTGATGTTTAATCAATCATAATTTAATTTATTATCTACATCTCACTAGCTTTGTTGGACTTTTAGGAAAAGTGGGCAAATACTTTTGAGTTTAAATGAACATTCAAATAATAACATAACGATTAAAAATAGAAGTTAAAATATTTGAAAATGTACTGATTCATCCTTCTCTTCTCAATAAAGTGTAATTGTCTTTCTTTCAGATAACTACATCTATTTTAAGTATTACACCTCCCAATGAATCGTTTTTAAAATGACCACTTCTCTTGATATGATTAATTCCTGTGAAGGGGACAAACTGGTTATATAACTCAATGAAAGAGTAACATGAATTAATTGATAATATTCGGTATTATTATTTGAAAGAAAAACATTAGGTAAATTTAATTCATCAAATACCGGGCTTGATTCAAAGAATTAACAAATTATGCGTAGTAATATCCGTGTGTACATACATACATACATACATACATACATACATGCATACATACATACAAATCGGATATGCAATCTATGCGAGTTCCTTTCCAATACATTGTCTGGTTTAAAAAACCACATCAGACGCCATGATGGATCTAAGGTGTAGGTACGAGGGGTGGTCAGACTCTGCTTAAGGAGTAAACAACCACCATATATATACATACATACATACATACATACATACATACATACATACATAATACATACATACATATAATGCATCTATCTAGCTATCTATCTATCTATTTATGTATATATATATATA
>NC_068982.1:26060166-26072928 GCF_001194135.2 Octopus bimaculoides
CTCTGCAGCCGAAGCGACTCGAAGCATACACTCAGTTTATGGGAAAGAATGCTTGAATGAAAGAACTTGCAGAAGATGGTTTGCATAATTCAGAAGTGGAGATTTCAGCTTTCAAGATGAAGATTGAACAGGACATCCAGTTGAGTTTGATAATAAGCTCCTTGGGGCATTACTTGAAGAAAATCCTGCATTATCAGTTGAAGAATTGGCAATAAAGCTTAGTTCAAACCATGCAACTGTTCATCGTCATCTTCAACAACTTGGAAAGGTTCCTAAACTTGGAAAATGGATGCTTCATGAATTGTCCGAAAGCAACCGCAAATCCCGAGTTGACATCTGCTCTTGTCTCCATTCCCGCGAACTCATTTCACCCTTTTTGGATAGACTTGTGACTGATGACGAAAAATGGATCTTCTATCGAAATGTTAAATGTCGTAAACAGTGGCTTGGTAAAAGGGAAAAAGCTCAACTACAGCCAAAAAGGGAACTTCATAGGAAAACGGTTCTTCTCTCTATCTGGTGGGATTGCAAAAGAGTAATTCCCTTTGAATTGTTACCACCTAATGCAAAAATCAATGCTCAAGTCTTCTGTCAATAATTAGAGCATTTGAACTAAACTTTGAAGAAAAAAGACCCGCTTTAGTGAATCGAAAAAGAGTGACGTTTCATCAGGACCAATGCGCGACGCCACACTGCAAAGATCACATCACAGAAGATCGAAGAGCTTGGTTGGGAAAAAATTCCTCATCCACCTTATTCTCCCGACCTTGCTCCTTCAGACTCCCATTTGTTTCGTAGTTTACAGAATCATTTGGGGGACATAACTTTCGCAAGCCAGGAGGAGGTCCGAATTGCACAAGGAAATAAAACGTAGCGGCAATTATGATTTTCAAAGTGAAGGAGAGATAATTCAAATATATCATTTAATAAATTCCTCAAGCTAATTTACGTGCTTAGAGAAATGACAGTCTGATATTCTTTAGCAGTCAAGTAACAACTTTGGACTTGCATTTTTGTTTATTTGGCCACGTAATCATTGTATAGTCTACTCAAAGTAACCCATAAAAAATTAAATATCTGCTTTTAGACATAACTAAAATTAAAATATATGAAAGAGGCAATGAGATGATAA
This sequence comes from Octopus bimaculoides, assembly GCF_001194135.2. Taxonomy (NCBI): domain Eukaryota; kingdom Metazoa; phylum Mollusca; class Cephalopoda; order Octopoda; family Octopodidae; genus Octopus; species Octopus bimaculoides. The sequence continues at coordinate 26,061,299 of NC_068982.1, forward strand.
TTAAGTTAAAGGTATTGTATCCATTTCCTAATTTAGTGAAATTCTTTTCTGAGATTGTGAAAGAAACACAAACGTAGCGGTAGGTGTTAGCGACATTCAATGACAAGGGTAAATATTCTACAAGAAAATGAAAAGTTAATGTCCTAACTTAGAGAAAAGAAATATATTTTCTTTTCAATAAATTGAGAATGTATTGTGTGCATCATTCACTTTATCATCATTTGAGTTAATTATGAATATTTATTTCATTGGCACATTTGACTTTCTTCCCTTTGGTTTTTGTATCTATACATGTATGTGTATATATTACTTATTTATATATTGTATACTATTATTTTATATGGAGGTGCAACGGCCCAGTGTTTAGGGCGGTCATAGGATCGCGGTTTTGATTCCCAGACCGGGCGTTGTGAGTGTTTATTGAGCGAAAACACCTAAAGCTCCACGAGGCTCCGGCAGGGGATGGTGGCGAATTCTGCTGTACTTTTTCATCACAACTTTCTCTTACTTCCTGTTTCTGTTGTGCCTGTAATTCAAAGGGTCAGCCGTGTCACACTGTGTCACGCTGAATATTCCCGAGAACTAGGTTAAGGGTACACGTGTCTGTGGAGTGCTCAGCCACTTGCACGTTAATTTCACGAGCAGGCTGTTCCGTTGATCGGATCAACTGGAACCCTCGACGTCGTAAACGACGGAGTGCCAACAACAACAACTATTATTTTATATTATATTATATATGGTGTACATTATAACTAAGTTTGGTAAGTGCTCCTAAAACCTTGAGGCAATTAGATATAAAATTTAATATCTACAAATACAGGTTTTGTTGATATCCAATATATTTAACTGTATAACTGTAGATGTATTTACGTAGCTTTGATTTACCATATCTAACACTTTCTGACAATTCACTTATATTTTATTAATATATAGATATACATATACAAAGATGCACATGTATATATCTGTTCTGCAGTCTACGTAAACTTTTCAATGTCTAATGAATCATTCTGATCTATGGACCCGTCAATATCTCGTCTTAAAATACTTTTATAAAGTCAGTTTCCTTCAGCATGAACAAAAGGGCCTGCTAAGTTTTTCGTGTTTCAGTACTCACCAGTTTCGACTACAGTTGAATGTGAAATACGATGTGAATCCGTTTCAGCTACGCATTCATATGTTCCAGCTTTCTCAGGTGTGAAACAGTCAATGAACAGTTGCAGCATCTGTGAACTTTGACGTACCCTAGGTCGCCGGTGAGCGCTGACTTTATCTTCATATCTTTGCTCATCGACAAGGTTTGAGGAGGCACCCTGAAATGAAATTAACATTATAATAATAAGAAATTCTAAAGAAAAAGTTTTAACTGGTTTAGGGAAGAATAGATTTTATTGAACTCAGTTTATGACTGGTACTGTCTTTATCCACTTACTGAAGTATAAATGACAAAGTTGGCTCCGGTGAAATACCAAATGGTAATAAGTATTAATGTTTCTAACATTGGAACAAAGTATAAGATGTTCGGGTGTGAGCTACATTTCGATTAAATCAATTGAATCAACCACCGCCCATTACTTGACTTGTATTTTAGAAAAACGAAAACATTGATTGCAGCTCAATTAGGGTTGGTCTGGGGGGGTTAAACCATGCCACCGACAACAACTAAAGTCGATTTCAGTAGCCAAAGGAACTTAGAACCAGAAAAATGGTAATGCTCATTTTAACGCAAGAAGGCTATAACACATATTTTGAGAAGAATCCAATAGGTTATTATTGAAGCACAACATGACTGGTACTGTATTTTATTGACATTACATTGATGACCGGTAAAATTGACTTTGTTGGGATTTGAACTTACAGCATGAACGACGTAACGTAAATGAATACATCAACGTATCTTAACCACCCCTCTACCGTTTCTGCAAACTTCTTTTCTTTGTGGAATTAATCATAATTATATCTTTAAATGGATGTAAGGTCAAAAATTTATAAAGGAAGAATGAAGTTGATTGGAGAGTCTTTTCCAAAGACTTATGTATAGAGAGAGAGAGAGAGGAGGGAGGGAGAGAGAGAGGAGGGAGGGAAAGAGAGGAGGGAGGGAGAGAGAGGGGGGAGGGAGAGAGAGGAGGGAGGGAGATAGAAAAAAAGATAGATAGGGATAGAAAGTGACAGAAAGAGAGAGGGAGAGATAAATCCATCTCAATACTGGCTTGGTTATGGCTGGAATGTATTTGAATATAGCTGTGTTCGCCCAGGGTTCATTTGACAATAATATATGGAAGGATGAATAAGTGAAGACGTTGATAACCCTAGGATTCGAAAATGACCTTGAGGTTTTATCTTACCTGTGGTATTCGCACACCGTTCTTATTCCAGTACATATTGGCGTGAGGTTTACTGATGATATCACAGCTAAGTGTGAACGACTCTCCTATTGACACTATTTTCTGCTCTTCAGGAGTTGATGAAAAATGTAACTTCCCGGCGACTAAAATGAAATAAAACGAAAAGAAATAAATATTAGTAAATACAACTGGCAGAGAGGCATATATGCTTGCTCAAACTTTGCAAGATCACATATTTCAGTTAAGATCATAATAAATTATACAATTGCAAGCAGAATTCAGGTCAAAGAGTTATCATTCTACATCTTAGCCTCAGAAATGCGATGCTCATCGACATTTAACTTTCGATAAGATAGTTCATATCGATGAAATATTTATAATGACTGTCCAAGTTATATGTATGTATGTATGTATGTATGTATGTATGTATGTATGCATTTATGTATGTATGCATGTATGTATGTGTATGTATGTGTGTATGTATATGTGTATATATGTGTGCACGTGTGGTGTATTTACGAGGGGGCACCCAAAAGTAACCGAGAACGTTCCCTGTGAGTCAAACCCGTTGTATTTCAGACTTCTGCTGCTAGAAGCAACTTGGTGCAACCCTCAAGCATTAGTATGCCGACCGGCGTCGTCGAGTTGAGTTGTACTGCCACGTGGTGTGTCTTTGTTTTGCAGCGCTTCTCCCTGTCTGTCGATTTTTGCGATGGCTTAAACGAAGGAACAACGTGCTTCCGAGAAATTCTGTTTTATGCTGGAGAAAACGGCGGCCGAAACAATTGTCATGCTTCATACAGTTCGCTTGAAAAGCAACCTCCTTCAGGACGACCGTCGATCTCCCGAACGAAAGAAAATATCATGAAAATTCATGAACTGATCTTGGAAGACCGTCACCGAAGTTGATCCGGACCTTTTTTCGAAGTTTATCACTGTCGACGATAGCTGGTGCTTTGGAATTTGAAGATGTGGATGAAGTGAAAAAAAAAAAAAAAAAAAAACGACGGAGGCGTTAAAAGGCATCACTTGGCAAGAGTTTCAGCTCTGCTTCGAATAGTGAAAAACGCGCATGGACCGATGCATCACTTCAAATGGAAAATAATTTAAAGGCGATTAAAGAGTAAACTTGCAAAACTAAGTGAATAAAATAATATTGCAAAATTTCCGTTTCTTTTGGGTACCCCCAGCCCGTATATATGTGGTGCTGTCGTTCTTGCGATTTGATCTCGAATTGCACAACTAGTACTTATTTTATCGACCCCGAACGAGATGAAAGGTGAAGTCTACTTCGGCGGAATTTGAAATCAGATGGACGAAATGCCACTAGCCATCTTATCCAGAGTGGTAACAATTGTGCCTGCTCACCATCTTTTATATAATAATGTCTCACTAATGTATATATATATATATATATTTATAAAGAGAGAGAGAGAGAGAGGGGTTATGATAGGTAATGGTGTCAGTAAGACCCAAAGATGTCAGGCAGTGCTGAGTAAGGGCTATGGATAGACCGTAGTTAAGCTCCAGGTTCGGTGATTATGCGAATAAGGAGTCCAACGCAGGTCATATGAAGGTATATCTACCTGCGTATAGAGGGGTGATAATACATACAGATACACGTATATATATGGGTATGCATGTGTACATATACATATGAGTACGAGTTGTATTTGTAGATATTGATATGTATAAACATCTGTACAAATATATATATACACATGTCTAATATATACATATGTACACATCTACACATATATATTTTCTTCTACTACCAAGCACTGACCTGTCCAACCACCTAATCTATATTCCTAAATTCTTCATTCCATACTACTACCCCTCTCTCTGGCCCATCACTTAGACTCTATCACTACATAACTGACACTCCTTTACTTTTTATACCTCTCTCTCTCTCTCTCTATCACCCCCTTCCTTCTATCTTTTTACATTCTTATACATTTCTCTCTCTATCACCCTCATCTCCCCATTCCTACTTTCAAATTATCTTGACAGACTACTAACTGGTAAACTTTCCCTTATTATCTCTCTCCTTGTTTTTCTTTTTTCTTTTTTCTTTCTTTTCTTTATTCCTCTCTTCCTGTTTTTTCTCTTTTTCTTCTCTTTTCTTTATTCCTCTGTTTTTGTTTTCGATTTGACCATACAAATACATTCCCTACTTTTAGGTCACTTTAAATAAAATCCTTGATTCAATACCACTGTGTACACCCTCTATACTTGGAATGACTAATTTTAGATACTATTGAATTTTACTCACAAGGTATTGAAATCTTATATGTATACCATTCTGTCTAAAAAATGGATCTACAAATGCAATATTCCAGCATATCTCAGATCTATTTTCATTCCTCCACCTTACTCTCTATTTCGTATCTTATCTAAATTAACTATTGCTTTCCCACACCGTCTCTGATGAAGAGATTTAATAAATAACCTGGAAACAGCTGTAAGACCTATTTATAAATGTTCTAAAATCTTCACAGCCATGGTTTTTTTTATCTTATTCTGAAAAATATTTTATATATATATTCTTTTGTTTCAGTCATTTGACTACGGCCATGCTGGAGCACCGTCTTTAGTCGAACAAATCGACCCCAGGACTTATTCTTTGTAAGCTTAGTACTCTTATTCTATCAGTTTCTTTTGCTGAACCGCTAAGTTACGGGGACATAAACACACCAACAATGTTTGTCAAGCGATGGTGGGGGGACAAACGCAGGCACATACATATATATATATATATATATATATATATATATACATTCGACGGGCTTCTTTCATTTTCTGTCTACCAAATTCACTCACAAGGCTTTGGTTGGCCCGAGGGTATAGTAGAAGACACTCGCCGAAGGTGCCACGCAGTGGGACTGTACCCGGAAACATGTGGTTGGTAAGCAAGCTACTTTAGTGAGAATTATTACATTATTATCACGAGTTTCTGATTAAATAAACATGCACAAACGCATATGAGCATAAATGCACACACAGACACACACATATATGCACGGATGCATAAATCAATATTTTAGTAACCACACAAGAAGGATGGTATCTATTGCAATAGTTTTCGTCGTAATCATCAATATCTGTTATTATGTAATGGATATCATAGGCCTCCGGAAAAATAGGAAAATATGAGTTTGTAATATTCATATCATTCGAAAAGACTTTAGACATTCAGTAACCTACCAGAAAAAAAGCATAAACAAAAAACCCCAAAACAAACTAGATTTCTGCTATGTTACAATTGAGTTTGCAATCTAAGCTTACTCTTGCTTTAAATGGCTCATCTCAAAAATAAGGGTTTTATTTGAATTTAGATGGTACATAAATATAGTGGGAGAAATTTGAAAGTGTGAGATCTCTTCAAGTTGACAGCAAAATAGGATGCTAATATAAGACGTTCATAAGCAACGAGCTGGCAGGATCGATAGCATGCTGAGAAAAATGCATAGTTCAAATTTCACCGAGATCGACTTTGTCTCCCAAAATTGTTGACCTTGTGCCACAATTTGAAACCGATATAAGACGTTCAATTGGTTATTAAATTGTTTCTGCCACGAATTGAAACCGCATCGTGGACTTAACTCGCTGCAGGCATTCTTTTTGTATTACAAGCCACACTTCACAACAGTAATGAAAATATGTAAAATTGAACACGGTCAAACATTGTGACGGTGCGGCACAATTGATTAAATCGATTTCAGTACTTGGCTACTGATATAACTTATCGATCTCTGACGGGTTAAAAACGAAGTTTGCTGCTGTTGTGGAGAGAGTCACGACACGCCCTGCGAGGATAGACTTGACCGAACGACTATAAATAGTAGCGGCCTGACTGAGAGTAAGAGAGTGTAGGCGTTAATCGTAGGAAGTCGCAAGGTGTCGTTTTGGCAGTTTGTCGGAATATTGTTTTTTGGTTGGTGTATAGTTCGTGGAGATTTTGTTGGATTGTTACATTGTTGCTACCCTGCGTCGTTATATGTCTTGTTGTTACTACACGGTTATAGTGTAAAAAAGTATCGTCATAACAACTGGCGATACAACAATATTGGCTACGAGTAACTACGCTACAATAATTGGCGACGAGGATTCGAATCTCACGCAGGTCAGTTAACAAATGTTTGTGATACAAAGCTGTTAATGATGGAATACATATTAGCTTCTATAATACAGACGCAAAAACAGCAGCAAGAGCAGCAACAGGAGTTGCAGAAACAACTACTTCAGCAACAAGAAAAACAACAGTTAATGGAGCTACGTCTTAAGAAGTCCGGAAAGACAATAAGTTTGTTTTCTCCAGACGGCGTATCGAACTCTATAGCAGAATTCAGTTATTACCAAGAGGAGGGTTTAACGTTTACAGCGTACTTTAAAAGGCACGAAGATTGTAAGTCGTGAACGGACAACGAAAAAGTAAGACAATTATTACGTAAATTAGCGCCGGAGCTGAACATGAAATATATTGTAAAACTAGTGAAATTTGTTTCCAGGCAACAGTCGAACTACTATGAAAACATATTCAGTGATAAGAGTTACCAATTTAACACTCGATGAGAGTGTTGAAATCTAGTTAAAAAAGCGGATGAAGACTTTGTCACGTTTGCCGTGAACGTAAACCGAATGTGTGAAAGGTGTAAACTGAAGGAACTAACTCCTGATGTGTTTAAATGCCTCATTTTTGTATATAAAGGCTTACGGCAAACAATGGTGCGGATATACGTGCAAGAATTCTCACAAAACTTGAACAAACGGACCAAAGTTTAACCCTACAGACAGTTGCAGAAGAGTGTCAAAGAATGGTAAACTTACGTCAGGACGTAAAGAAGATTGAAGAGAAGGAGTTCTCATAAGTACAAGCATGTCGACCGGGAAGGTATAAAAGAAATGTTAAGACCAAACCCATGCTTCAGATGTGTTGCCCTACATTTCAGGAAGGATTGTCCTTTCAAAACACAAAAATGTTACAGTTGCCAAAAAGTAGGACGCAAGAGCATAGTTAGGAAGGTCGAATATAAAAAGTGATAAAGTTTTCTCAACGGAGATTAGAAGCGACATCAAAAAAGGTAATTTGTGCATGTAAAAGTAATCGAAATGACTATTAAATACTAGTAGCAACATCTTGATTATTCATACCGATACGTGGAAAAGAATTGAGAAATCTACGTTAAGAAAAGCATCAAAAATTGCATGAGGCGTGACAGGTGAAAAACTACACTGCGCAGGCGAAACGTGGAGTGGTATTACATTTCGGGGAAAAACCTGTAGAGCAAAGGTTTTCGTGGTAAAAAACGCAGCCAATCTGTTCGGTATGAACTGGTTGGAGTTGTTTGATTTATGGGACCTCCCCATAAGTCTGTTCTGTAGGCTGTCCCACCAGTGAAAATAACTCAACAACTGAATTGAAAAAAAAAGAATGTTTAATTGTTTCCTGAAGTACTGTCGGATAAATTAGGTCTCTGTTCTAAGACTGAAGCCTGTTTTAAAATAAAGTAAAACATCGTATCTTCCAACCTAATAGAAATATACCATTTCCTGCGATAAAGCAGGTAGAGGAAGAATTAGACAGACTGGAGAAAATGTAAATCATTCAAAAAGTAGATTATTCTAAGTGGGCAGCACCAACTGTGTGTAGTAAAAAAAAAAAATCAGGGGATGTGCCGCCACTGCCTACTCTGGAAGATATTTTTGCAAAATTAAATGGTGGCATATTTTCGAAACTGGATCTGTCTGATGCATAACTACAAATTAAAGTAGACGAGGAATGCTCGAAGTTTCTAACAATGAATACGCACTGAGGACTATACAAAAATAATAGACTGCCATTTTATCTGAAGGTCAAACCGGCAATATTTCAGCAGGTTACGGATGTGATGTCAATTTGCAATTCCGTACCTCGATGATATATTAGTTAAAAAAAGTGAATCTCGTGATCAGCATGTATTAATGTACGCACAAAGAGTGGTAGTACCAGCTGCACTACAGAAACGGATATTACATGAATTTCATAGTGGACACCGGGGGATGTCAGCAATAAAAGTTTTGACGAGCATTTACCTGTTTTGGTTGAAAATGGACCGAGACATTGAAAATTTGGTAAAAATCATGTAGAAGTTGTGCGCTAGCAGCCAAGGCACCAACGACGAAATACCAATCGTGACCTGAGATGGATAGCCAGTGGTCCAAACTGCATATGCACTACGCTGGACCAGTGAATTGTTCATGCTACTTGATCATTGTTGATAACTTTACCAAGTGGCCGGAAGTATGTAGGGGCAGTCAACCTACCTCGAATGTAACACTAAAGTTCCTGCACAAACTTTTTGCCCGATACGGTGTTCTGGACACCATAGTATCGGACAATGGAATAATTTACAGGATACGAGTTAAAGAAATTTTTCAAAATGCATGCAATCAAGCACATGTTTGCACTGCCCTACCACCCGAAGTCAAATGGGCAAGCAGAACGATTTGTAGAAACTTTCAAGCGAGCGCTAAAAAGAGCAAGGAACGAGTTAGGAAATGACGAAGCGCCAACTAAATTCTTAAGGTTGTTCAGAATAACGCCCAATCTGAATACCAGTTCAGGAAAGTCATCTGCAGAGCTAATGCTCACTCAAAAGATTAAATCGATCTTCGACAAATTGTTGCCAAAGGAAAAAAAACCTATAGGGAAAATACAAAAAAATCCAACTAAACATTTTGATGTCGGAGAAAAAGTCCGTTTCAAAGTATACAAGAACGCTAAAGAGAGTGGGCAGGATGGTATTGTGACTAAAAGAATTGAAAACATGGTGTATTTAATAAAAAAACTAACGATGGGAGCATAAACGACACCTAAATCAATTAAAAACCAGACATACAGAAGAAAGGAAAGAAATTCCAATGGAAGTATTTTACATGTTTGATGTACCAGCACCGAAAGAGATTGAGCCTAGAAGGAGCGGTAACAGAAAACATAAACCGATTGAACATTTAGAAATAATTCCGAAGTGGAAAAGTTACTGAACTCCCTAGGGAAGCAAGATTTCAGAAAGGGAGAAGTGTTGGAAAGAAAGGAAAAAATATTAATGATAAAATAAACTTCGTTTCCTACAGAAGTCGAAATCTCAAAAGGGGAGATGTTGTGGCGAGAGCTACAACCCCTGCAAGAGTAGACTCAACCGAGCGACTATAAATAGTAGCGGGCTGAGTGAGAGTAGGAGAGTGTAGGCGTTAATCGCAAGAAGTCGTAGGGAGTCGTTCTGGTAGTTTGTCTGAATATCGTTTGTTGGTTTGTGTATAGTTCGTGGAGAATTTGTTGGATTATTACGTTGCTGTTACACTGCTTCGTTGTGTTTTATTGTTACTACACGGTTATAGAGTAAAAAAAGTACCGCCATAACAATTGGAGATACAACAATACTGGCTCCAAGTAACTACGTTACAATAACTACTGAGCGAGATCAACTTAGAACGTAAATGAAAGTAACTAAATATGGTAAAGCATGTCCATCACTCTAATATGTCTGACTTCCCTTGTCTTCTTTTACAACAAAAACTGTAAGATATTCAGAACTAACCAAATAACTAAAAAAATACCTTCTAACTAGATAGATGCACGAATAAATAGAATAGTTTGATAGGTATAAAAATGGAACATACACATACACAAACACATATATAAGAGCAATGTATCTACATAGATACATTTAAAAACAGGTCCACATTACTTAAAAGTTTTATGGGCATAGAATACGTTCCGATCATCAGATATTCGGAGAGAGTGTGAGAAGAGACATATTGAAGAGAATATAAATTTCTTTTAAATTCTCTTGTACACCCACGAAACTTTAAGTATTCTATCAGTTCTACGAGTTATATTATCAAAAAACATATAATTCCAATTAAACATTATGAGTATCCCTTACTTTTGTCTAATAACCTATATAAGACCATTGAAGTACACCAAAACACAAAATGTGTGTGTGTGTACGTGTGTGGATTGATCGATAAAAGATAAATCATCACATTATGGTACTGGTAATTTACATAAAATTATAAACGCTGCCAAAATAAAGCGATATCTAAATAAAATAAAAATAAAAATTCACCATTTTAATGACATCAATTTGTTTAATTAGGTTATATAACATTTGACGGGGTATATTCTGTTCACTAGTCACAATGTTGAACGAAATAACATCACATTATATAAATGTTAGTCATGCTGTTTAGCTGCAGTGGGCGAATGCAGCATTTGGTTATGAGTGTGAGTGCACTTAACCGTTTTAACAAATACATTGTTTGAAACAGCAGGCAACCGTTTTTGTTTCAGGAACCTTAATTCCATACATATCCGTTACCGTACATGTTACGTAAGTGGAATTCACCCAGTTTTGCTGAGATGACACATTTACAAGCAGTATCCACACTCCCACGCCTTATATACATATATACATAAATATATACCCACAAGCACATACATATATACCCACGCATACACACAATGTGAGAATTACTGTCGAAAGAGTTAAACTGAGTTTCATAAATCCTTCTATCTCTCTCTCTCTCTCTCTTCTTTATACAGAAAAAGAAAGAGAGACAAATAAACATAGAGAGAGATATAGAGAGAGTGATAGATAGATAGATAGATAGATAGATAGTTAGATAGATAGATAGATAGTTAGATAGATAGAGAGAGACAGAGAGAAATAGATATATGCGAAAGCAGTGTGGAAGTTAAATGTTTGTATTTTAGTCTTACTCAAATTTGAGTTATTGCAAATTTTGCTCGTTTGATCATTCGGCCGTTTTAATAACGCGTATTGAAGCGCTTGAGGATAACACGTGCGTTTTGAGACTGTGAGTTTTAGTGACTTAAATTCGAGTTAATATTGGCACCCCCACGTTACACACTCGCACACCCATACATACACACGCATACACCCACAACAATCAAGCCAATCGGAAAAATGGGTTGGTCAGTGGTCTCTGTTGCACTGTACAGCCCGGATCTGGCACTGTCCAACTTCAACTTCTATTTGTTCAATCCAATGAAGAACTGTCTTCGCAGACGAGGTGAAAGGGCTGTAAAGACGTGAGTACAATAATGCAAACAAACCTAAGTAACGTCAACATTTACTCGAAAGTTAGCTTCAACGATGGCACAAATGCATCGCGTTTGACGAAGATTATGTTGAGTTGCACCTTTGTGACGAGGCAAAGTTACTCTAACGACCTATATCAGTTTATAAAAATGCTATGCTCACTTCTGCATTATTTGGT
>NC_068982.1:26073126-26081994 GCF_001194135.2 Octopus bimaculoides
GTATGAGTGAATACATGTACTTGCCTAGTTTTATTAAACGGTAATTTCTGAAAAGAATGTGTTACAAATATATAGCGCTGATGGCGTGATGGACATAGGGAAAGAGAGGGAGCAGCAGCAACAGTATTAATAGTAACAGTGGTGGTGGTGGTGGTAGTAGTAGTAGTAGTAGTAGTAGTAGTAGTAGTAGTAGTAGTAGTAGTAGTAGTAGTAGTAGTTGATATATGCTAATGATGGGACTAATGATTTAAGACATAACTGAAAAAATTGGCGAGCGTAAACAATTTAAAAATATAAAGGTTAAACACACTATAGTGAGGACAACAAACGGATGGGTTAGTAGAACAATAGTCAAGAAGTGGATGGAAAGTCAGGAATTCTAAATGTTTTGTCTGAGGTGTGTTGAAATCAGGGAGTGAAGGTGCGGTGTTCTTTTGAATTAAGCTTGAAGGTCAGGCGTATCCAGTTGCTTTTAATGGCAAGGTTCGAACTTTGGCAATCGTAGAAGGTTGGTTGCAAATGTTACAATTTAAAATAGTTTTTTTTCAAAACTCTATCTAAAAACATGTCCTACGAATGGCAATGTCAAGGCATGATCGTTTTCAGACGGCGGTCAGGAATTACGGATATGAATCTTTGTTCTTACGTCGATTTCGATTTCTACAACGAAGAAACTTGCGCAATATTTGAATTTCTGATAAAATACCTCAGGCATTGACAAACCTTTGCTCCCACATGCCATCTCAAATTGAACGTAATTCTTTGACTTTTTGAGCAATTTGGTTATATCAAATTTACTTTTTCTGTGTAAACTATACGCCGAAGGTATGAGACGCGTACGTCAAAATGTGAGTTTCTGTCTTTAGGTTTAGTAGCATTATTAAATGTTTTCAAATAATATCTTTGTTTGTATATTGCCATGTTCATTTCTCGTATAGAGAAATTCGGAAACAAAAACGTTTTTCGCATTCTTCTCTCTCAGCAACCGTCAGGTGTGAGTGAGGAAGAAATAAATAAGAGATGTGTGTTTGCTACGAGTCAAAACGGTTACAGAAAAGTTTCTATAGACGAAGGGCTCAAATCTAGAAATTCCTATTAATGTATTATTATTATTCCTATAATAATATTATTATTCCTATATAATGTTATTATTATTCCTACAATGTATAATTAGCTAACACTATTGCCTACATATGTTTGTAGATGGAGCCGAGATGAATAAATTTTAAGGTCCACGAGAAAATGTTTTATAAAAGTGAAAACATGTCCAACCAGAATTTGTAATGGTGCTCCGTCAAAAGATATATAAATGTTAAGAGCCTGATTTTCGTCAATGTTGTCAGGTGTTTTTGTGTTTCCACATTTTCTTGTTTCAGTACTCTTTTTTATTGTGGTGCAAATATTCAGAACTACCTTATTCTTTATTTACTTTCTTACAAATACAGCAAGCTATTCTGAGTGTTCGGGTGGTTGAGGTCACATAGAAGTTATCTTGCAGGCCAGTGAAGCTCGTTTGTTGGTTGAGCAGTCCACATGTAAGTCTTTAATATGCACTGAGCGGCAGAAGTTTAGGTAAGTTAATTACAATAGCAAAGAAAGCAAATAGCGAATCACCGGGGGAAAGGTAACACTTAGGTATTAAATTTTCAACGAAAGAATTTCTGAGTTATCACTTAATCTGTTGGAAGTCTGAGCCGAATCATCCTCAATTCACATCCTACTGTTTTAAAAATGATAGAACACACTTCTAGATACATTGTCTGGGGGAAAGAACAGATAGGATGTAGTTTCAAGAATTCCTTAACCATATATCAACAAGATCAGGATTTACCTGGGATTCAATTACAACGACTAGAATATCAAGAAAATATTTTATTGCCACAGGTCTCTATCTGTCTGGTTTGTATTGACACGAGAGCTGGGTAAAATTAAGATTGAAACCACAAGGAAAGAATTGTTGTGGTTTTGGTAAAATTAAGCTCCAGGCAGAGTATTTATGATAGGGATCAATTTATGCAATATGCCTTTCCTTTTCCAAGCTAAGATGATGTTTTGAGAGAAAGTTGATAGCCATTTCTATCAGGTCGAGAGACCAATAGTGTATCTCACATTGCTCGAAAAGAAATGGTGTGTAACCAAAAGGTCTCTCAAAGGTTCTATACTTTAGAAAACATTCATCACTAATATTTATTTATAAACATGAAGTGTAAAGTGTGAATGTAAAGAAAAAGAGGTTAAATCAATATATGCCATTTCCGTCCTTGAACAAAACCCTCCATATCATTAGCTTCAATTTACAATATACGAAATAAAAGTACTTCAGCCATTGGCTCCTTTCTCTATCAGAATAAAATTCTGATATGACTTACAAGAATGAAAGAAAAGAAAGAAAGAAAATAAAAAAATATGACATCAAAAATATTTCCCAAACAAGTAAAATATGACGATAAAAGCTTTTGTTCCTGGTGACACAATCTATAATGAATTATAAAATTAAATGAGTAGTACTGTATTTACTTTCGTGCTTTTATACCTATTTGTACTGTATGATATCTGCTAGTCGGGTTCCATTCTTGTATGTTCTATTTTTGGTTTCCATTCTTTAAATTCCTTTTTAAAAACTAAGGGTTGATCTCCAAGGATCATAGTTTCTTTACTGAAATTTAGAAGGTAGTTTGTTGTTGAGCTTCAGGTCAATCCTAACCAAGTAGATCTATGATTAAAGGCACTCTAACCGTGACTATCCCGTATATATATATATATATATATATATATATATATATATATATATATATATATATATGTGTGTGTGTGTGTGTGTTTATGTATATCACTAAGTTTTTTTTTTTAAATTTTGTTTATACTCTTGTTGTCAGTCCAAAGGTAGTACTGAACTAACAAATCTGGCGATACGTTGGTTGAATCATGGGAGCCGTTCATGTTTCTGAAGTTTCTTTAAAATAATGTACCAATTAATTTCTGAGTCTATTTAATATTTCTATAAAGCATGTTAGATGTGAAGGTAATTAAAATAGAAGGCTAAGACCTCTGATCGAAGGCAATCCAACCGTAATCATCCTGCATCTTTTCCATACAGTATATATTTAAGATTGCGTTATCCGATGTATCCTCCAAATATGACGGTTTGATAGTAATAAGGGGATTTGATTGATATTTCTACCAGGTTAACCGGCCTCTTAGGATTACTGTCGCAATTACTCTCGGCAGTTCATACAAATTTACGTATAACACTTCTCTTGATCATTCACTAAAAAGCACGAATGTCATAGCTTGGCAATTTATTAGTAAAAACTAATTGGTGTCTATCACATAGAAATGTGATGAGCCTAGTTGTAAATTGTTTCTACTTGTAATTCCTATTTACAGCAGAACCTACATGGGAGCCTCCTTCAGATATAGCAGTCAAATCTCACTCAAATCAAAACTAGTGTGTGTGTGTGTGTGTGTGTGAGAGAGAGAGAGAGAGAGAGAGAGAGAGAGAGAGAGAGAGAGAGAGAGAGAGAGAGAGAGAGAAAGTGAGAGAGAAAGAAACATGATTGTCCCTGCTAAAATGACTTTCAGGAGGGAAGTGGAAGTTCTGCTCAGTTAAACAACAACAACAGCAGGTACCTATCTACAGACCGCCATCACTGGTTGCTCGGCTTGCTAAAAATGCTAGCCAAATCTCCTCCACAGTCTTAGAAAATGAGATGTGGATATAATCCTGGGTTCATTGTGTCTACGAATAAGACGGCATGGTCTCATCTAAAATATCTTTGATAACAATAATGGTTTCAAATTTTAGAACAAGGCCAACAATTTTAAGAGAGGGACCAAGTCGATTACATCGACCTCACTGCTTAATTGATACTTATTTTATCGAACTCGAGAGGATGAAACGTAAAGTCGACCTCTGCAGCCTTTGGATTTAGAATGTAAAGCCGGAACAAATGCCTCTAAATATTTTGTCCGGCATGTTAACAATTCTGCCAACTCGCCTCCATATTATATTTTGTCAACATAAATTTAATATCTTTTTCTTCCAATTATATAAAAAAAAATCCCCAAAATACAAAACAAAACAAAATTAAGACAAGAAATAAGCCACGATGACTATCAAAATTCCCTTTTGCTGCCTAGAATGTGACATTAATATAAATGAAACTAAATGCTCTCATGCGCCTCGCTTTGCTGCATTATACCTTCCTTCTCAGTATTAACCATCTATTTTACTTTATGTTTGTTTCTGTCATCTCCCTCCACCTCTCTTTGTCTTTGCCTCTATCTTTGTGTTTGTTTACTTTGGTAATATGCACATGTGCACGAACATTTGGACTTAGACAATAGGCAATATTATAAATGTACGTTCCTTACCAACTCATTCAAAAAAGTATTCCTATTCTGTTAATCCTCCATTTCTTCTTTGCATACCTTTTTTGTTTTTAATTTCAATTTTATCTGGTTAGTATTGTCTGTATGTTTTTATTATCCCCGCCATTCTCTCTCTCTCTCTCTCTCTCTCTCTCTCTCTCTCTCTCCCTGTTTTATTCGAAACTTTTTGTTTTACTTTTCTTTTTGGTTTAACACAATTTAGTAGGTCGGCAAATCACATTGGCACAAATACACACACACTCACACATATGCACACACACAAAGCTCTCTTTTGAGCATTCTGTGAGTGTGTTTCCTTTTAGGAATTGTTTGAATAATAATAACGGGACAAGTTTACCAAACATATAGCTAAGTATCCAGGAATGTTTGAGTAAGTTAAAAAGCGACAGACTTATATTTATAGAGAACGTGGAGTAATAGTCTTCTGGGAGATGGTGATGAAAAAATCTGCTATCATCTTTATGCATAAAACATAGAGTGACTCTGTGTGTGTGTGTGTGTGTGTGTGTGTGTGTGTGTGTGCGCGCGCGCGCGTGCGTGTGTGTGTATGTGTGATGCGTATGTTCCTTATGGATTCGAAAATTAAGTGATATGCCGTGTATTAAAAATATCAACATGATTAAAGTGCATAATGCTCAATGCATGTATTAGACTTCATACTTATTCCACTATCGTCACTAATACTATTTTCAGTAACACCCAAACGAAAGCAAACATCGATTTTCCGAAACCTTTGGTTGCCAAGCCTTTCCGGATTACTGATACTTCTGAACCAGGAGTGGGCACCTTGGTTAACATACTCTAAATTAAGCAAATATCATATTTACTTAAATAATCAAATGAAATACATGTTCCTGTACATTAGTAAGCTACAACGACACACACACGCAAGCACACACACAAGCACACACACATTCAGAAATACACACGTGTGTATATGTGTGTGTGTCTGTATGTGGGTGGTTGTTTCTGTGCATGCGTCGGATTTTTCGTTTTTTCTTTTTCTTCTTTTTTCTTTCCCTTCTCTCTTTGTTGTTTTCTCCCATTTGTATTAATAGTAATATAATCATGTAATTATATATTAGTATTTCATGATAACCCATACCTTGTTATTTTCTGATAACATACTTTATCCTATGATTACATACTTGGGTCATTTTGCGAACGTCTCCCCTCCACTCCTTGCCTCCTTCTATCACTTTTCCTCCTCCTCTTCCTTTCTGTCCCATTGATGCTTTATTGTTGTTTTACTTCATTTATTATTATTATTATTATTATTATTATTATTATTATTATTATTATTATTATTATTATTATTATTATTATTATTATTAATATTATTTCTTTGCACTTGATTTTTATGCTAATTAAGTTCTGTTAATATGTCCTGATCTTAAGCTACAGCAAGCATTTGTTGCCGAACATATGATTGACACATAGATACAACACATACAGACACATATGCAAAGATAAGTAAATAAATAAAAGGAAAGAGAGGGGATGGGAGTTAAAGTAGAGAGAGAGAGGGAGAGAGATAGAGAGAGAGAGAAAATGCAAAAAGTAATCTCATATATACATATATAGATACACACACATTGATACATATACAATTTATTTATAGTTTTTGATTGCACTCAAATACGCCCAAAATATACTAAACGATCAATCAGCGATGATCTATGAGCTTCTTAAGGGCGCCTAACTTAACGAAATTGGCAGCCAAATATCCCTTAAATCACAGCATGGCATCGCATACCGTCCTAAACTAGCCATTCATAATACCATTTCTAGTCAACTAGAAAATCTGTACATCATCACTTAATTTACACATAACATGAAATTTAGAGGTGTGATCCTGTGTACAGTGTCTTAGAGAAATGATAGAATTATCAAGGTTTGGGATACATTTAGATATAGAGATGACTTGGGTTAAACGACAGTCAGCTGGTTAATATGTGAGGGTTTTGTTAATGAGACTATTATTGTATAAAATAGGATTGGAAGTAGGTATGGCTTGTACAGGAATGCGCGCGTGCACGCGCGCATATGAACGGTTTAACACTGTCACATGCCGCCGGTGGTTTTACAGCCAGATTTTGAGGTACATCGATGGTCTGTCGATAACTTCCTCTCCTTCACTAAGCCAGACATGGAAGCACTGAAAAGTGTCACAGGCAGTATAAACCTTTAAAATTATAACTTAAATCCCTATATCTGAAGAAAAATATTATCCAAGCTACGTTGGATAATATGCTAAAAAATATGGCTTGAACATTTTTGGTAATTAATTTGCTCAAATATATAGCGTAAGTTATATTAACAGATCGAGCAGAACTATGATAAAAAAATTACCCAGTCATAACTATCTCATCTTTGTTTCAACCATTGTCTATCTAGGTCTACATTATTTAACTTCTTTTTTTAAAAAAAGATAGGTGCAATTTTAAAGAAATGTTGCTACTAGCCATAGCAAAAATGTAGAAGCTTCTTTGCGGGGTTGACACATAATTATTTTGGAGTAAAGTGCAGTAGGCAAGTGACTTCTGTTTCTAAATTTCCATCTAAAACAACTAATACAAGATAACATGATTATATAATCTTTACTAGCTTGAACTATCGAAAACGTGTTGGAGGAATTTTGTGCCAAAAGAAACAAGTGTTTGGAATACATCCATACCAGATTTTTATCAAGAGAGTAAATATTGTTTTATGTATTCGGAGTAAAATAAAATTATTTTAGAACGTATTCAAGGTTATTTCCGATTATAAACCATACCTCACATTAACACGTTCGCACATCCACAGACAGACATTCGTATATATTCACAAACAAGTATGCAGGTCATAAACGCGCCTATGCCTATCGTACATGAGAATTGTTTTTCACTGAAGACAACGAAATGTTTATTTTATTAAATGTAGTTTTAGATTCTTGGGAGATAGCGATATCAACGTGACATAAAGCTTCACAGATATGTAAATGCATATGTTCATACATTTTGTATGTACGTATCTAGGTATGTATGTACGTACGTATGTGTGTAAATGTATGTATGTGTGTATGTATGCATGTATCTTCGTACGTATATTCATATATTATATATACATGTGTGAATAGCTTAGTGAATAGGGCATTCGGTCCACGATCATAAGGTCTTGAATTCATGACGCGTTGTGTCCTTGAGCAAGACACTTTATTTCACGTTGCTCCAGTCCACTCAGCTGACAAAAGTGAGTAGTACTTGTATTTCAGAATGGGCCAGCTTTGTCCCATTCTGTGTCACACTGAAATTCCCAGTGAACTACGTTACGAGTACGTGTGTCTGTGGAGTGCCCAGCTACTTGCACGTTAATTTCACTTGCAAGCAGTTCCGTTGATAGGATCAACTGGAACCCTCGTCGTTGTAACCGACAGAGTGCCAGTATATATAAATGTACATATGCATATAAGTACCCGCATGTATACATATATATGCATACATATATACATTTATTTATGTTTGTACATGTTTATACGGTGGAGGCGCGTGGCTTAGTGGTTAGTGTGTTGGACTTGTGATTTCGATTCCTGGACCGAGTGACGCGTTGTGTTCTTAAGCAAAACACTTTATTTCACGTTGCGTCAGTCCACTCAGATGGTAAAAATGAGTAATCCTGCGACAGACCGGCGTCCCATCCAGGTGGGGAATATATACACCATTGAAACCGGGAAACCGGCCTTCATGAGCCTGACATGGCTCGAAGAGGAAACATCTACTTATTTTTATATATACATATATGCACATTATATATATATATATATATATATATATATATATATATATACTTAATATATTTGTAAGTACACACATCACGACCATAGATATACGAGTGTGTGTGCGTGTGTGTAAAAAGCAAATACAAACATTGCAAACGTCTAGTTTACAAATCTAATTTTGAATTGAAATTACGTAGATTGTAATTAGTTTTTGTTTTTTTCCGATTTCGAAGCAATTGTTTTAATAAAGTTAACATACTCGGGGAAAATTTAAAGCCAAAACTATTGAATAAATACAAAATCATTTCATTCATGAAATTATTTGACTGAAAATTGTTCATATACGTGCGGCTTAAAATAATATACGCACACTCATACACACATAAGCTCACTATATGCTGTTTATTGAAACACAATTTTTATCTTCAACTCTAGTTTTATACCACTCCGATTTTAGGACGAGAACGATCTGGCTTGGAGATCGTAGTAGCCAGAAACTCGAATCGCGGAAGAAAACTTCAGCTTAAACTATATACTCCTCTACCATTCGTTTGACACAGTTCAATGATCATATGTGTTTGGGTTTGTATCTATCTATCTATCTATCTATCTATCTATCTATCTATCTATCTATCTATCTATCTATCTATCTATCTATTTATATATATATATATGTCTCCTATTTATATATATTTATAATATGCGTATATAAAATACAT
>NC_068982.1:26082036-26088080 GCF_001194135.2 Octopus bimaculoides
TATATATATATATATATTACCATTTAAGTTAATATTTCTCCATGAGTTGACAAGTTTCTATAGAAAAATGGAAACGAATCATATCACTTGTGGGACAATGGCATGAATTTAGAACTATTGCGAAATAGTCGTAAGTATGGTTGGCCAGTCGCTTTACAGAAGACACTTACCCACGCCGTTGGACTGAACCCGAATCCACATGTTTAGGAAGGGATCTTACCGCCACGCCTGCATCACAAACACACACACACATACATACGTACATACATACATACATACATACATACATACATACATACATACATACATACATACATACATATAATATACAAACATACATGCATACACACATAGATATAAATCTATAAGCCCATATGTGAACTCACTCACATATTCTCATATACAGTTTTATCCTTTGTCGCTGTTTCATTGGTATTCCTCTCATTAGAACAATTTTGCAGTCTGCATCATGATATCTGACTCTCAATGAAATCTGAACCAGCCCCACTTGTATGTGTTTACTCGAAGTATTGTTGGTTTATCCACAATCTTGTACCAAATCTCGTGCAATATAGTACAAAAAGTCTCTACAACAATTCCATCGAGGTATCGTATGTAATTTGGGACTAAATTGCACAATGGGGCGTTCCTGAACATATACAACTAACTATTGAAATATTTGTTCATATCAGATTTGTATCACAGTTTATTGTTTAACTTTTAATTCCTTCATTCTTTTACTGATGTCTGTCATTAGACTGAAGTTATGATGGATAGCGACATATCAGCTTTAGAATTGTTTTATCCGATTAGATCGACCCCAGTAAGCTATTTTATCGATCTTTGTAAAGAAAGAATGAAAGGTAAGATTGAAGTTGGTATAAAGGAGAATAATAGAATTGGAACCAAATGCCACAACATCATTTTGTTCCATGCAACATTTCTGCTATGTATGTATGTATGTATGTATGTATGTATGTATGTATGTATGTATGTATGTATGTATGTATGTATACGTGCAGATTTGTATGTCTTGTTTTATGTGTGTCTTCTCATGTATATACTTGCATATCTAGATATGCTCATATATACTTAAATGATAAACTTCTCGAAAGTATGTATGTATATGTGCAGATCTGTATGTTTTGTTTTATGTATGTCTTCCCATGCATATGCTTGCATATGTGTACGTGCTCATACATACGGAAATGATAAACTTCTGGAAAGTTATACATATTTTTCCAGTTCCAGTGACGGCTTGCATCTGTAGTCTTCAAATTAGCTTTCTCTTTTCTGGTTTTGAGAAGCCTAATTTCTCAAGATTGGTATTTAGGCAGTGTGATACATATCCCAGTACCTCAATAATTACAGATATAAACCTGAACTTTTAATCTGGGTAACGTAACTGCGGATTTCTCAATAGCTCAGCGTAGTTATTCTCTTTTTCACTGATCTTCAGCTTTCTGTTAACATCCACCGGGCAGCTGATTTCCACAACTGTACACAGTTTCTCTTCCCAATCCCAAATCATTATGTCAGGTCTATTGTGTTTACATTTTATTGAGGTTTTCACTGGGACATTCCACCA
This sequence comes from Octopus bimaculoides, assembly GCF_001194135.2. Lineage (NCBI taxonomy): Eukaryota > Metazoa > Mollusca > Cephalopoda > Octopoda > Octopodidae > Octopus > Octopus bimaculoides. The sequence goes on from NC_068982.1 coordinate 26,083,625, forward strand.
GTACTACTTTTTATTATGAGTGTCTATGGCTTCCACCATACTGTGGGTTTTTATTTCTTTGTCCTCAGGGATATCCATTCGACGGATCTCGTTATGCAGTTCGCTAGCTACAATATCATGTCTCATCGGTAGAAAATACCATGATGACATTTTCAAACAACTGCTTATGATGTGAGTGATATCTTCGGTGTTAACTTCACAAAGTCTGCATCGGTCGTCTGTCACATTTTACTGCATCTCTGTCTCTTTTGTGCACCAGGTATTTGATTGATATTTCCTGTTCCTGGATTGCAAAAGCTTACCCTTCAAAGTAAGAGGTAGTAATCGGGTTTGTCCCTGATAAGCTGCTTTGATGATCAATGCTACTATCATCTCGGAGCTTTCTACTAACATATCCATGCATAGTCTTCTGCTGATATACGCTCATCCTTTTGTTTGTTGATATGTTGCGGTAGAGTCGTGCGACTTCTTTGGGCATGTAATTAAGGTTATCAGACAAAGATCAGACAAGGAATACCGCTCAAGGAGCTACCTTCCAAGTCTTATGATGTTATCAGTCTCATTCATACAAACATTGATCAAGGGATGCACTTCGACATTTGGTGGTTAAAAGATGTTGCCGAAGGGATATTATACGACATTGAAAGGCAGTTTGGATTGATGTTAAGCCTCTGCCGCTTTCTTTGAGTTTTAAATAGAGACAGTCTACGTCACTGTTGATGTGGAAATTATGTGTGCATGTTAGTATCTTCCAGGTTTTCACATCAATGGCTCGGATCTCATCAAGCGTCCAATCAAGTAGCCTAAATGTTGGTATGAGTACTGGCACTGCAAATACATTGCGGGCTACTGTTTTATTGAATGCAGAGAGTTCCGAGGTCCAAATTTTTTTAGTCGGCAATAATATTCTTTTGTGACATGTGTTTTGTTACAGGTGCCATTGTAAGATATGTTTTCATCCACCCCTATTTATCTGTAACATACTTCATCAAATATAGGAGAAACAGTCAAGTCATTGATGGAGATGTTGCAGGTCTGGTTTACAGTTTTGCCTCTTTTCATCACCATATAACAACATCTATCGTTATCGAACTCCAACCCTATATCCTTTGAGAATGTAACCAGGTCAAAGCTCTTTTTCGTTTTGTGCATATTCTTTGCATGTAGTTTCAAGTCATCAACAAAAACTGTAATTTTGGTATTTCTGTTTCCTTGTGAACCAGTGAAATATCCTTCAGACTTCCTTAACATGAACGACATGGGATTTACAGAAAGTATAAACAACATCACAGAGAGATATGCCTCTGCGATACTGTATTCTATAAGTGATAATACAATCACTCTTTATCTTTAATTTTAAAATGGTGGCCCACGATGAAGTCAGGTCAGCTATGTCTTTGACTATGTTCATTGGAACTTTATCAAGGTGAAGTGCTTCTAGCATCCATGAATAGGAAACAGAGTCCAAGGCTTTCTTGTAGTCTATCCACGTTAAAACTAGGTTCCTTCTATGCTCCCATACCTCTGATATTACATTTTTGATTATTAACAATTGCTCAGCACAATCACAGACTCCTTCTTCTCAGCTGCTTGTTCTGCTGTGATGATGTTAATGCTTTCACAATGGTCTTAGAAGAAGAGGTTTAAACATGCTGTATATATATCTTATACATTAGGTTCTTTCATGCAATTGGCCGGTAGTGTTTTGCCATGTAGCTGATTCTGCATTTGGGATCAGTTTTGTCTTTGCCAGAGCTAACCAGTGTGGTATGATAATGTTCCTACTGAGAGTTTGCTGGTACAGGCTCATAAGATATGGTCGGTAGAATGTTAGCTTCTTATATCAATATCTAACAATCAAGTCTTTTCCAGGCGATTTTCCATCCTGAAATCTCTGGATCATAGTTACAACGTTACCACCATCAATATTGTATGTCTTGGATGTAATGCATGCACGTATGTATGTAAGAATTTTCATTGAGTTTTATTTAAGTACTTCTTGAGAGCGTTGAAGCCGGTCACTAACAAAGCGACAAGACTTTTTGAGTTAAGAGAATTCCCTGTGTATGGTGAGTTAGTATGTTGGTTGAACTGTCAATACACACAGTCAAGTTTGTGCACCTGTTCCTATAAGAATCTCAGATGGAGAATTTTTGGAATGTCTTACAAATCTTCACTGATCCACTAACAAATTGGATTTAGAGAATCCGTGTCAGTTTCTTTAGCTCTTTCTTCGCAAAACTGAGTATTTCTAAGTTTTTATGCAGGTTTGTTGGTATATAGCTCAATGTAACAATCATGATAGTTACAAATGAGAATTCCTAGTCAGGATACAAGAGCTGTAAGTTCTGCATTAATTCATCATGAGTTTAAGGGCTCTTCACACACGTATCCTTAGTGTAACTTCAAGTAGAATCAGTCTGACAGAGTGAATGACAAAGTGAGACGTTTGAATTATATGTACAATCCATCCAAAAGGCTTCCAAACAGTTTCTGCCTATACCATACACAAAGGTTGCATCAATCCGAGGCTAAAGTAAATGACACTTACTCAAAATGACATGCTGTGATATCTCGGCTTAGCGAGATCTAACCTGAGTCCATACTCGCACACATGCATACATACGTAATAACAAGGTAAATAAGTAGCACACCCACACACATCTATAGGTATAAGATATATAATAACTTACGCGGAGATCGAACGCGTTTGCTTCCAACTCGATTTTGTTGATACCAGTTTCTCCTAAAGGGACTTCTCTGTTTTTTGTAAATCTATAAAAAAAATTTAAAAATTAAATAGCAACGTGGTATGTCATTCTCTCATTTATTTTTCAACTTCTTCGTTAATATGTTTTGTAGTAATTTATATAAAATACAAAGAGGAAAAGAACAATAATATTCCCCACTACGCATAAGTGATGGAAAGTGATGTTTATACCACAAATTTTGTGTCTTAATAAGAAAAAGTGGCATCGTTCCAACTAGTTTTCAGTCTTCTTATAGCTTTATCAGAGAAGGTATACTCATCCATACCAAATAAACAAGGACACAAACTCGGCTCGGAACAGTTAAACAGTAAACAACATACTGTAAAAAATCGAAGTTCGGTTTTTATAGTCATTTTAATTCATATCTTTGAGCTGAGGCAGAAATATATTACTTATAGCATATTGATAGATAACATATAATTTCTATAATATATAGTATTAAAGAGATAATGTATGATATATAAATATATATATATATATATATATATATATAGGGAGAGAAAAAGAGAGAGAGAGAGGAGAGAGAGAGAAAGAAAGAGAGATGATATTGCTGACATTGTAAACCCTGATCAAGAAATACAGTCGTGGTAAATAAGTTACAAGGTGAGTTAATTTTCAAAATGAAAGACTGTACATATCTGTGATCTTGTGCAAGGTTTGCGAATTACTGGCAAGGTATTTACTTGTTCATTTTGACGAAATAACCAAGTATCATAAATTCATGATTTTTGTATCAAGATATGTAACCAAATGCCACAAAATATATTGTACGACGTGGTATCAATTCTGCCAAGTACAACATTGTTGCATGATCTTGTAGAAATATCAGTCTTACATTAATATATTTTGATCTCAAATTTTACTCTATAAAGGAGAGCAGGAGATATAAAACAATGTAGTCCCAGATATGCAATGCCCATGAGAAAGATGGGGTGCGCCTTTGTGTATAAGCCAATTCAATCAAATTTAACCCAGAGATGAAGAGCAACAATTGCAGAATTAAAATCCATGTTCAGTATAGAATTGGCACATATTAAATATGGCATTATGAAATCTCAGCTTTTTTGTCCAAATAACAAAGGTATATTGTGATATTCACATAAGACTTTTATGAGAAAGTTTGTTTTCCTGCAGAGAGAGTGCACGTACAGTAATCATGAACCTACAGATTACTGCTGGATGATGACAGGCCACTATTATCCCTAATCTTTGTTTTCACTCATTCTTTTTATCATCGAGTGTTTTATCAGGTGCTATATGTAAGCTGTTGAACACATGGTGATTTTGTGGCAAAAAGAGACTGCCACACATTCAGATATATATGCACAAACACATCAAATATTAAATACGTGACTTTGTATATATATATATATATATATAAGCAATGTTAATTCTCTAAATGAAGTATTAACAGTAACTGCACGATAAAGTGTAGTATATTGCCACTTAAGTGTGGCTGACCCCTAGGGGTGGATGTTACTGTTGCTTTTAGCCCCAGGAGGACATCTCCTCCAGCTGGCTTATCGACACACGACTGTGTCCTGTTTGCCAAGGGAGTTATCCCTCTCACCACGACCAGCAGCACGAACGTATCCGGATTTCAGGGTTATTTCCCTTCTTCGGCGTTCGACAGCTGATGACCTTGGTGAGAGAGAAAAACCTGGCAAAATCTTATATCTTCTTTT
>NC_068982.1:26090033-26093191 GCF_001194135.2 Octopus bimaculoides
ATATATATATATATATATATATATATATATATATATATATAGTCAAGAGGTGCGATCCAGAGATGCTCAATATAGAAAACACGTTGTAGTACTCAAATTATTTGAACTTACACTCTGAAGCGTAATTCTGCAGTGTAAGGCTACAAGAGGAACACAGGTGAGTGAATATGTATGGAGATAATGCTGCTTTTCACCATCTTAATAAAATGGCTTCAAATGAACTTCTAAGCTGATGATCATTTACAACGCCAGCTAATTCTCAGTAAACGCTGAGAGAACCTCTGGATTGGTATACGTATCATGAATTTTAGAGCGTATGGTCGACTGGATTAATCTCATTGGGTCTATCACAAGTTGTTATAACATTGTAAAATAATGACTGATTTGAATAGTAATAGCCAATCAAATTTATTGTTTATTCGGATAGTAAGGCGACGATCCGGCAGAATCATTAGCAAGTAGGTCAAAATGCATAGCGGTAATTCGTCCGCCGTTACGCTCTGTCTTCTAATTCCGCCGTGATCAACTTTACCGTTCATCCTTACGGAGCCGATAAAATAAGTACTAGTTGAGCCCCGAAGTCGATATAATTGACTAGACCCCACCAAATTCTTTCAGGCTTTGTCCCTATAGAAAGGATTGCCTATTTCGACATTGAGTCCATGGTGAGTTCCGTCGATGAACATTCACTTGTTCAAATCAACTGAACCATATATTAAGCTAACGTATATGTAGTGAGTATTCAACAAACGCGTATCCTTAATGTAATTCTTATGCCGAGTTAGTATATAATACGATATATGACAATATACGATATATGAAACTTTAAAATTATTTGTATAATCTATTATTCGGACATAGTTTATCTTGGAATACATTAGCCAATGTGTTTTTCCGTTAGAAGGAATGTGGTTGTTATTTTTAGCAATTTGAGCAGTCACATAGACGCTCTGTCGTTGGTTGGTTGTTGTGAGATATAATATTATTTTTTGTTTTTAGTCCCATGCTAGCTATATTGATGAGACATTTATCAGTGGCGTTCCAGCTGTAACTATGTTAGTTTATCAGCACTTGACAATTTATTCTTGTCTCAAGGACTGCCAATCCTAAATCAAAATATTACCAGTCTGTTAGGCAGCATTAGACGCATAATTTAATCATTTGATCTGAAAATAACTTTTTCAGTTTTTATTTAACAAAAGTTTTAGCTTTTGATGGCACCTGTAAAAGTACTGCAAAGTCCTTGTAGCACAATGTCTTGTAAGAAGAAAACTCGGACTGCTTTATTCTTTGGTAACCTGTCTTTGTTCCAGAAATATCAAGGTAACTGTAGCGTTCGTTAAATAATAGAAAATTCAGGCAGACTGCAGAATTGGCATGCATTGTTGATACTCAAAGAGATGTAACAGAAATTCTTCTCTACCACTATTTGAGCGTAAAACATAGAGGCATGGTGCTACGGAGTTCTTGCTCTTCAGCCCATTTACAAACCATTTACAATGGTTTCTAACTGTGTCATAAAGTCAAAAAATTCAAAGGAGTAAACAACTAATCAAGTGTATATTCTTCCAAAAATAAATTGAAAAGGAAAGTAAATTTAACAGAATGTGTGCTCAGAACGTAAAAGATTGTCAATAAGGACGACAGGGTACACCATCGACTCTGTCATCCTTCCTGGTTATAAGAGCAATAGGAACGAGATCTCATAAATGGATGGAAGTGTTGGGGTGCGGAATTAATTTAGACTTTCCGATTACATAGCTAACAAAATGGACTCCGAAGGGATGAATAAAGCCAAGTTGACTTCGATGGAATTTGAACTCAGAACCCGAGGAATTACAACTATTCTGTGAAGAATTTTTTTTCTGGTGCTCTATCCGATCTATTGGCCATCAAATGAACAAACTCTAAGAAATAATGGTTTGTTGCATAGTTGCATAGAACGCTATAAATTCTGGAGAGATGAAAGGAAAGGCAAAGTAGTCTGTAGACAGATTTCACTTAGAATAATTGGTCTGCTAAAAGTAACAGCCAAATCGTCAAATCAAAATGACATCAAGTCTTGAAAGAAAATGGAACGACACATTGAATTGATTATGTGGTCCTAGATATACAAAACGTGATGTTCAAGGTTGGAATACGATTGATTATAGGTTTGATGAATCAGGGTTGATATAGAGATGTCGAACCCCACACCGAAAGCAGCAGCACCACCATCACAACCACCAGCACAAGAACTAAGGACCAATGCCGTTTTAAGTCATGGTGTATACCCTCAGCAGTTGCCCGGCACACAGTACTTATTAATGTATACTGTCGCTTTTTGTAATAAATAAGACTAGATACCTTGGTATTGCTTTGCCTGGGACCTTCAGTGCTGTTAAGACGCGCTCGTTAAGAGATTCATTTGATGATCTTTAATAGATCTTCGCAAAATATATTTGTGGAGTTGACTACTAGAGAGAATGTCTGAAGTCACTTGACTTACTAGAAATAGCACTGAAAATATCCCTCAAATATCAATATAAAGTTTTAAATAAGGGCACACATCATATTGTCCTAAATAGAGATGGTCACGGATAGAATGCTGATCTGAGACTAAACAACAAGAACCACATCAACAAGGTGTGTGGACTTGCGATGTTAATATGTATTGGCAAGCTCAGACAAGTGGCACTGCCAGGTAGAAATAACAGGAAGCGTATTCTTCAAATCAAACTGTATAGTCCTGTTTTTAAAAAGAAAGACGTTGTGTTCTCGACTGGAGCACCTTTGATCATAGGTTTGCTGTCAGAGTTCACCTGAAATAAATAACATCATCATCAAATATATATATTATATATATATATGGGAGAATATACAAATAATAACAACAGACGAGGACAGGTGGTGTAAATAACAAAAGTATATATTAGTATGACGCTCGGGGATACGGAAAGTCTTTGACGTTTCGAGCTACGCTCTTCAACAGAAAGAATACGGAGACAAGGAGAAAAATACGGAGAAAAAAAAATTGAATAGTGTTCAGTCAACGGTCAATCATAATAATGGCCGATCATAACAATGACTGACCGGAAGTTAGAAATTCTTATTTCAGGAGAGCTAAGAAAGGGGGAGATAACAAACGGTGATCGGGAACGAGGGGCTGTGTGTGGGAG
>NC_068982.1:26096639-26097167 GCF_001194135.2 Octopus bimaculoides
ATATAGGGACATATTTTCCTGATGACAAATACCAACCAACCGTTCTACTAACACACTATTCCACTGACCTAGTGACGGGGGTCAAGTTTTTGTTCTACTGACATTTGGGTCACTGGGAAAGTTCTATAGAAACAAGAGCGTCTCTCCTTCAACATACTTTCATCACCCTACTGCTGATACAAAGTGACAAAATAAATAGATCAGCCTACACACACATACACACACACACACACACATTCACTCACTCTCACACACACGCACACGCAACACGCACACACACACACGCACACACACATACACACACAAGAAAAACAGAGATGCAAGAAAAACAAAAATAGTGTGGAAAGTGGAGTAAAGAAAAACACTCACGCAAAAATATTTAGAAAAAAAAAGAAAATCAGTTGTAAGGTGACACGAACAAAAAGATTTAACAGTGAAGCTTTTAAGATGTGTGTTTATATACGTATAAGCACGTATATATATTATATATATGTATATATGCGCACGTATATATATATATATATATAT
>NC_068982.1:26098262-26100696 GCF_001194135.2 Octopus bimaculoides
ATATATATATATATATATATATATATATATATATATATATATATATATATATATATATATATATATACATACATACGCACACACATATATACATACAAACATCATACATATACATTCAATAACATTAACGCATACATACACACATACATACATTCATACATATATATGTATGTGTGTGTGGGGGTGTGTATTAGTGTGTATTATAATATTCTTATATTCCAGGACGGCCATTTTTTTCTTGCTAAATAAACACATGCACTATATATTCGTTCTTCACTTGGAATGAACATATATAGTAAATGTAAAAAAAAGAAAAAAAGATGGAAATATAATATCGGTTTCAACACACGATTTGAAATCATGAATCTTGCAAAACAAATTCATAAACGTATATATTATAAGTTTTAGTCATTGTTCCGTGCTTATGCTAGGGCACCTTCTTACACCATAACATCAACCCCATCATTTCCATACGTCGAATAGCTATAGAATATTTAGAGGCGCAACAGTCATATGTACACACGGAAAGTGACAGAAGAGAAAACGCTCACATATAAATGTGTGTGTGTGTGTGTTGATATAAATACACGCATACATCTTATACAATGTCTGGCCAGAATATAATCGAACTTTTCAATAAGCACTCCAGCCATCTGGCGCACTCTTCTTGTGACTGCAATGTTTTTGTTCAAGTGCTTTGACTGTCGTCTGTCTAATAATAGCCATATCACAACACGCCAGTTTGTCAGAAACCAACATTTGCTAGAGAAGTGGTTCCCAACAAGTTTTTACTTATGAACCCCTTTGATCAGTATTTTACTCTGGTGGTCCTCCCACAGCCATTCGATGTTTGAACACTAGTTTTACAGATACTTCTTTCAGAATTTCTATTTTGTTTTTCACATACTAACTCGTGTAGGTTGAACTTTGTAAGACGTTAAAGAAAGGAACCTAGCTGTTTCTTGCAATAAATACATATGAAGTAAATTTTTGCACGGGTCCTTAATATGCTACTGTGCATCCTCAGTTTACTATTTTGTTTGTTTGGACACCCAAAAATCTTATATGGCTCCCCAGGTGTCGTATGAACTCAGGTTGAGAGTTCATACGTGCTAGAGTGACTGTTTGTGAACCAACGCGATTTGGTATAAGTTGGACAATGGGGGATTTGAAGGTAACTTTCTCTCTCTCCTTCTCTCTCTCTCTCTCTCTCTCTCTCTCTCCTTTCACTTTCACTCTCTTTTTTCTTTTGGTGATTTTTGCAATGCTACAATAGACCTTGGTGAAAGATTGTTAGAGCCGTAAGCAATGTCATGCTGCTGCCCATAGTTAATTATTTCGCTAATAGTAAATTAAAATAATCACAGTGTTTGATTGGTATATATTGTATTGAACATATATTGAGGAGAGTAAAGTTGATTTCATGTTTTTTTTATTTTTACAAATGGGAGCTAAATTCATTAATCGATTATTTTATATTTTAATGCCATAACATGGTCAAGAAGAGACAAAATACCGATGTAAAGTTAAAATACTGGGTGACCGGTCTCGTGTGTCAGTTCGTAGCGTCTACCTCATCGGTCTCTGCTGAAGAAGAGATAACCACTGAAATGCATGCATCTAACAGTCTGATTAGGGAACGCTGCGAACTGACTACGAGAGATTTTCTCTACGAGAGATTTTCTCTACGAGAGAATACAGTGAGTAACTTTCTTATGGATTCGAATATGCCTCAAGCATATTTGAACAAAACAAGTTAATATGGATATGAAGTTAATCCTGCTAATAAAAAATATAAAAGGGAGAAAAGAAATGGAGAAAGAGAGAGAAAGTGAGGGAAAAAGAGAGAGAGTAAGTGAGAATGAGAGTGAGAGTGAGAGAGAGAGAGAGGGAGAGTGAGGGAAGCAAACGCGTGTATATATACTTGCATATCTAGACATGCTCATATATATATATATATGTATGTCATTGTTCAGTTTTATTTCAATATTTCTTGCAAATTGAGAAAGAGCCGATTTCTAATCTAGATTTAAGGCTCCTTCATGGGAATTTCAACATCAATAACAGGATATTTTTGTTTATATGTATGTATGTATGTATGTATGTAGAATTGTATATTTGGCTTTATCCATGTATTGTCATGCATATAGTTGCATATCTAGACATGATCATATATATTTAAATGATAAACTTCTGGAAACTTTTATACAGAATTTTACAGTTCCGGTGATGGATTGGATATGTAGCGCAAAATAGTGCACTTAATGGTTCAAGAGTGTGTTATATATATATACTATTATTTGTTGACATCTTTAGAGAGTTAATTGTATTTCGATTCTAACAGAATCTGACTACTAGTCAACATCTATCTATCTATCTATCTATCTATCTATCTATCTATCTATCTGACTGTCTGCCTGTATATATATATATA
>NC_068982.1:26100766-26111524 GCF_001194135.2 Octopus bimaculoides
TATATATATGTATATATATATATATAAATGCATTTCGTTTCGTGTATGTATATATACATACATACATGCATACTATTACATTTATGTATGTGTGTGCATGTATTTGCGTGTGTATGTTTTTGTGTAAAGACAGAAGAGATTCAGAGAGAGACATGAGAGAGAGAGAGAGACATGAGAGAGAGAGAGAGAGAAAAAAAAAACAAAAAAAACAAACAGAGACAGACAGACAGAAGAGAATGAGCGGGAGAGAGGGAGAGACAGAAATGAAGGGATAGGGAATGCTGAATGTGCGAAAATATGTTCAAATCGGGGCGGTACTTGCTTAGATTAAGTATATATCATTATAAATTTCTCTGCACACTGTATTATCCCACCCCTTCCCAGTTATCGTTACACATAAGTCGATATATGAACGATGAGGGAATATGAATAACGGGCAGGTAAATAGGATAGGCTTTTCTATTAAAAACTAGATCAAGCGCCCTCTTGCTTTTCTTTTCTTTTCTTTCCCTCTTTAGCCTATTCAGACAGTTGTTTATGTATGTCAAATCATAGCGGTATAAAAGGGCAAAGGTACTATCTCTTCTGAAACCCCGAAATCACGCCATATCATGCCATTTCTTGTAACCAATCTTAAAACAGCAAACAGGAGGCGCAGCTGGCTAAAGTAATAGGCGTCGATCTAGTGTTCGAGGTATGGTGGTTCGCATCCCAACATCAGTGCTGCGTTGTATTTATGGTCAATACACCCAACTATCACCTTTTGATTGACATATAGTTATAAATGATAGTTGTTTAACCTTATATTATTCTATTTATAGACGCTATAGCCTTTTATCTGGCCTGGTTATATCTGTATTGTGTCGAGAATTACCTTCTTATTGAAGATAGTATGTCAACAAGAGAGACTATGTAATCGCTCAATCTACTATAATTCGCAACCAAATCTCTTTCAAAATACACCCTACTGATAAACGGCTACAATTCACAGTTACTGTTAACTGCAACAAGAAGTAAGGACATCATTGAATTGGTGGGAGCTTCATTAGCTTGCAATATTGAGTTCAACTGCTCTTTGATGTGTTTTGGTGAAGAATAGATTTCGGCGAGCCAGGCTGACTTGTCCTTCACTGATATACCAGCAACAACTACTCGAGTCAAAGACAGTTGCTACAAGTTTGCTCTCAGTTGCAATTTGGCTGATATTTCTAATAGTTCGAGCGATCAGGCTGGTTTCTCTCGTATTTCGTGTTGTCTTCTGCTTTAATTCTGTACATACCTTGGATCTTTTATAGCGTTATAAAATCAGTCCCCTGTACTTGGCCAGTTCTTTATTTCATCAGAAGAATGGAAAAAGCAAAGTTGACCATGGTAAAATCTAAACGTAAAGGCGCATAACTATATACAGCAGACATTTAGTCCGATGTCCTAACAAATCTGTCAATTCTTTATTTAGTCATTTATAAGAGGATCTATTATATATCATTTCACTTGTAGTAACCTTCATGCCATGTGAATATACATTATCATTCCGTACTATTTTTGAATGACTTTAGTAAGATATCAACATTGTTTAAAAGTTGAAATTCATTCGTAAGGAGGCGGCATACAACCAACAATAATACAGGTCTCATGACTCTAATAATTTTGCTTGAAGTTACATAGAAAAAGAGGTGGTGAGGTCTTACAAGAAGCAACCTTAAAACCACAGAATGATCGATACACGATTTAAAAAAAAATTAAGGTAATATTTATTTGATAAATTAGAAGGGTAAAGAGATAGATATTCGACGAAAGCAATTGCTAGAATTGAAACTCTTATAAGAACGAACAACATTGTAAAGATAAGAATTATTAGTAACCATAAGAAGGAGAACAAGACAAGAAAGTTTAAGCGTAAAGTGTCCTTGTTTCTTTGAAAGTTTTTCTTTTTGTACATAATTTTTTATATTCATAATATATGAAGATCCTATTAAGACGCAGAAATAGTAAATACAAAAACCAGAAACGTGGAACCAAGGTATTAAAAGGAATTGAGGAGAAAACAGATTAAACTATTATATGGACAAGAAATGTTGTAGAAGGAATGGATATCTGAATATTGCTGAAGTTCTTAAGTTTCTCACTATATTACTATGCCCTTAAAATACAATTCAGCCAGTTTGCTGACCCATATAGTAGAGTACAGTAACCTAACTATTTTCTCAAAGTCTCGGAAGAAACGAGTCAATACCCGACTGTTTTATTGGACAAAATTACATATATTTTTTCTATTTTCTTATTGCTTTTTACCGTACACGAATTTCACAAAATCTGTTCGGCTTAAAACCTAAATATTTTTTATATAAAGAGTGCTGTTACTAACAAATCAATGAAAGAACTCCTACGGGTTCGCTCGGACTGCTAGAAACAGTAACTTAATCTCCTTTAAACCACAATCTGCTATCTGTAAAAAAAAAAGGACACTGAATAATGTAATCCGGAGTACTTTATTCTAAAAACTAGACAGGATAAACGGGTTCATGCAATAATACAAGTAGTTGCATTATTATCAGCGGTTTCATACATGACATCCTTCATGAAGGTCCTTGTTTCTAATCAATAAAATACTGTATTCTGTAATGTAAGTGGCTTATTTGATTATATTTGATTTAAGTTCTACAGGAAGCAATTTTTAAATTCAGAGATTGGCTATGTAAGAAAGCTATGGCAAACTGGTGTTAAGTATTTGTTGCAGAAAAGTAAAGTTGTTAAAAAATAAAATAATTTTATAAAATCAATAAATTCTATCATCGTTTAACTGTTGTAGTGGAGGACGGTTGCATCTCTCATCATCCATATAGCTTTCATAATAATTTGGAGTCCAATAATTATCCTTGGCTATCGGGGGATTTGAATCCCTAGATGGAATCTGAATTCAGAATGCGACGAACCGGTGCACATACTGCAAAGTGTCTCATTTGACACTCCAACAATTCCACCTCTGTACCGCACTGAACCGGTACGTTATTTATCAATCCCTATTGAAGAAAGAAGTAAAATTTGACCTGGGCGCGATTTGAACTCAGAAGTCAGAGAGCTTGCAGAAATACCGTAAAAAGTACCTTTCCCTAACAATTCGCAACCTTTTATATTATATTTGCAAATAATGTTTTCAAATTTTGTTACAAGGCCAGTACTTTTGAGAGGTGGGGTTAGTTGATACCATAGACCCCAATACTAGCTGGCACTTTATTTTATCAACATCGAAAAGACGAAAGGTAAAGTTGACCCTCTACATAACTTGAACTTAGAATGTAAAGAGCGGGAAGAAATACCGCAAAGCCTTTTTTGCCCACACAGTAAGGATTTCAATATTTTCTCGTCCTTTTATGTATAAATAATCCTTTCTACTAAAGACACAAGGCCTGAAATTTTGGCAGGGCGGCTAGTCGATTATATCGACCCCAGTGCTCCGCTGGTACTTATTTCATCAACCCAGAAAGAATGAAAGGCAAAGTCGATCTCGGCAGAATTTGAACGCAGAATGTCAAGACGGACTAAATACCGCTAAGCATTTTGCTAACGATTCTGTCAGCTCGCTGCCTTCGTCTATGTATAAATAATAGAACCATAAATATTTTAATGGCTTCAGTCTGTGGCCAATATATATTGATGTAATACGATACATCAATATTAAACTGATTTTATTTATGCTTAGATTTCAGTTTTATCTTTCTAATTTTAGCCTTCAGTCATTCTCATTCATTGTATTGCATAATCCCATAGAAGCTGTTCTTTATTTTATTTTAATTCCATTCACGTTACCATTTCCATGTTGTGAAGAATCAGCGTATAAAGTGGCACTTGGCGCTATTTTGTGTCCATAAACAAGATCACACTTACCGGCTCAGACCTTTTAATTTCTTGTAAATAAGTGATATATGTGTACGGAACGGGAACAGTGATTATATAATTAACAGTTAATACTATACTCGAACCTTAGCAGTGGTGACTTAAATTAATAATAACATGTGTTTGAAAATGGCCAATAGGAATTCTAATTGAATGCTGTGCAGATTCTTTTACCTATACATGTTTACCAGGAGCCATCTTCGATTCGTATGCTAACATAATTTTGTTAACATAGTGGGACGTGTTTTGAGTGTGGTTCGGCTGTCATTTTTAGCGACTGCTTAGAGGCTTGTGAAAAATGTTGTTGCCGTTTATCTGAAGGTCAGCTCGACCGAATAGTCCAATGATCAAAGACGTTCAAGCGTTAAGTGTCCATCTTTATAATATACTTATGATGACATTGTCCGGTGTGTCCTTCCTTATCATTTTTATAGACAACAAGATGTGATTCGAGACAGAGGGACTTAGTTGCTATTTTAGCAAGTCAAGTGATAATGGAACTCACCATATATGGATGGTTAAGCAAGTTCATTCTATTCTGTTGCTTGCTGAGTGACACAGAAGAGACACTAAATTATTTGGCAGGATTTTTAAAATAAGAACGAAATGCTAAAACAATTTGGCAAATCTGCAGCTTTTAGTTCAGAAAACTTGAAGAAGTAGGGGAGGGGAAAAATCAACAAAACAACAGGCAATAAAATTAATAAGTTGTCAAAACATGAATAAAATAAGTTGTTCTTTTTTAAAGAAAAACTATAAATAAAATAATTACATTTACTCATTAAACCCACTGGATAATTTTAGTACATTTTCTGGAGGACAAAAATGAATACTACTAGCTACTATCCTATTATTTAATAACAGTTGGGCACAATGTACATACACATGCAATCATACACATGTATACATATGCGTGTGAACATATATACATACCACCATAAACACACATAAAAGGACAGTTTACACACACACATATATGTATTTATGGATATGTATGTATCATACTCAAAGGCATTTTATATGCCATTATGTTGTCTTGAACACAACAGAGTTGTACGTATTCTAAAGGCGTTAAATGAAGCCAATAAATGAAAACTAATGTTTCTTTTAATTCTTTTCCCGCGCTCGTCCATTGAATACAAGAACAAGTACTTCCGGTACTTAATTACCACTAAATATACGAATGCTTTAACTGGGTGAAATAGTCGAAACCGTTCAATGGGTCAGTGCAGTTAGTTCACACCTCATTCCTAATATATTTCTTAAGTAGGACATATACACCGACAAACTGAAACCAAAGCTTCTATTTCAAAACTGACAAAATTTTGTTTTTTATCTTACCTAGCGACTCTCTCTCTCTCTCTCTCTCTCTCTCTCTCTCTCTCTCTCTCTCAAAAGGATGTGTACAAACCGAACAATCAACATTGCAACCGTAAATATACAATGCACACATATGTAATATACGGGAGTATCAAATGCATATACACACATACAGAAACACAAATACGCATATGCGTATGGATGTGTGTATCTTGTTTCACACTAGAAAGTAATATTTTTGATATATTTTCCATGCTGAAGTCCTACAGAGACATGAAACAGATATTTTAAGAATAGGGATTAGGAAACTATATATAAGTGTGTATATGTGCGTGTGTGTGTGTACGTGGTGCGTATGTGTGTCCGAACACACACACACAAATACATATACATACGTACACATACTTACACATTTACACACTCACGAAATGAAATAAATACAAATTAAATTTTGATTTAGGCACAGTCGAAGGTTTCTAAATTTGTTATATGAATTAATTAAAAACTGAATGTACAAACCAGCAAATCTCAAAAGCCTCTGGGTGACCAAATATTCTATTTTAGTATTTTAGACGGATCTAAGATTGGTGGGTTGACAGAATCGGTTGAAGGACGAATGAAATAGATTTATGTTCTGATTTTAAACTCCTCTGGCGTAGACTTCGAATTTCATTCTGCCTGGTTTCATAAAATAAGTACTACTTGAGTGTTACAGGTCTAATATTATTAAATATGTCCTTTCTCTTATGTGGCTTTGTGTCACAATTTGAAGTCGATATTGTAGTTGAGTTTTAATGAGTAGAGTACCAGAAACAGAAGAGGTATGAGGAGAGTTCATCTACATTCTGAGTACCATTGCTATCCATCCTTTCCTTCAGGACTTAAATTGATAAATCAGGTACCAAGAGTAAGTGAAGAATAATACCATTCTCCAATAACTTATCTTGTGCAAAAAATGGTTGAATCATTAGACTGCAGGATAATGTCACGCGGTATTTGTTTTGGTTCTCAGCTCACCGATTTCATAATTACGCTGAGGCCAGCTTAGCTTTTCATCTTTTCGGTATTGATAATATAGTACCGATCCAACGTTGTGGATGGGAAGAACTGTTAAAGTATCGGACTAGATATCTTATAGTATTTGTTCTGGCTGTTTCGTTCTGAATTCTTGAGTTGACTCACTTAATCTGTCGTCCGTTTGAACACCACTACCGTTTGTTTCTTGAGTGTCTTTAGTGCAGTTCCCTTTGTTGTAAGTGCTCGGGTTATATTCCCAAATTCGGGATAACCTTCTCCCTTCCTGACAGCAGAACAAGGGCCATGGACACTGCTCTTCCCTCTCAAACTAAACAGTAACAAATAAATAATATTTGACCATATATGATGGACAGTTCCCGTTTCTCTATGCACACACTAATGTTTCTGAAGAAATTCACTTGATGCATTGGTGAACTCGATAGTTGGCAATCGAAAATAGTTACCATTGAGATTCTGTCGTTATTTGTGGTTACCTAGCGATTAGTAGTGTGTATATATTTCAATTGATAATTTATAGATGAGAGTAATTAATGTGATTCAGTGAATAGTTAGAAGTCATTTATGAAGTGTATTTTTAGGGCTTCAGAATCACATTACAGTTTGTTGAGGCAATCAAGCGAATATACTAAAAAATCAACGATAAGAATGAATCTATTCAAAAATATAATTATTTCGCTCATCCTTTACATAGATTAATTCTACCGTATTTAGAATTAAGTAAATTTACACTTTCAAAAGAGTTTATATTACCCTGTATTGTTGTTTAGAATTAGGTCAGCCTTGATTGAGAAGGCCTATGATCAAAAACAGTTAAACTATGAAGTCGACGTCAGCGGAATTTGAACTCAGAACGTAATGGTAAGCAACATAAATACTACAACGCATTTTGTCCATCACTCTGCCAATTCACAGCCACAGCTTATTTTCTTTATATAATGACTATCAAATTTTAAAAAAAAGAATGAAAAGGCAAAGCATTTGTTATTTATTTGTGCTTAGATTATATGAGTATTGGTAACTCCTTAAGTTTATCCTGAAGCAGAAACATTTTTGCTAGATGTAATGGCTTTACTAAATAACGTCGTTGCCTTATATTCATTAAGTGAGGCATAAAAGTACTTCAGACTACGCTGCCACAGGGTCGACCATAAATCTGTCGAAGAACGACCAATACCTTGGCAGTTTGCTTTTCTCAGTCTGACGATCAGTGGTAGCTGGCAACACTAAGTTGCCGTTAGAGGTGTCACAGCTTGTGGAATCCGAGATGAGGGGCCTACTTCCACTGAATGGGAAAATTGTCATACCATCTGGTCTCTTATCATGCCTTCCGTCTAGTCTGCTGGTTCGAGCTGGAAGGAAAGTCTGCGGCATCTAGACCAAGCTTTATTATCTTGTTAAGGGCGGCTAGGCGTGGCAGGCGACCTTCACTATGAGAGCATGTCGGTGGGTGGAGACTGAAAAATCAATTGTGGATCCGCAGCGGCATTCATGAACCTCACAGATATGGAGGACGAGCCTCAAGGAAACGCCGGTGCGCAGATAATTGCTATCAAGCTGAGTGCCAGCTGCGAGTGATAACACCGCATTGAGCCAAGCTCCTCTGTGAGATTTGGAGGCTGAGCGGAAACATGCCAGACGGTGTCGATCAAGTCGACACACTAATTCGTCTGCTGTCATACTATATTGAATATCGCGTAGGCCGCCTCGCGTTCTCCAGTCACAGGTGGTTCAGAAAAACTATGATTAATTCTCCAAGAATTTCGCACCTGCTTCACCACTACTCTTTAATTTTTTATTAAAAAAAAAAATTATCGTGTGGCTTCAGCTACGGAAAACAAAAGATGAATTAATAATAAGGAAATCAAACCTAATTGACCGGACAGAAATCATTGTTGTGGGGGAGATTTTAAGGGGCGAAAAGAGGAACCAAAAATCTAGCTAACATTGTATCGGCAGTTCAAGTCATTAGAAAAAATAGTCAAATAAAATAAGCAAATACATAATATAACTAAAATAAAGATAGAACAATGTGAAAATAAAAGAGAAAAGTAAGAAAAATCTCATGAAAAAAGAGGCAAATATGAAGGGGAAAATGTAGGAAGGGCGAATAACAAGAAAAGATGAGGAGTGAGAAGAGAAAAGAAAAAAAAAACTTGAAAATCGAACATCTTTGATTTTTAGAGGTAGAAATGATTAAACAATATTAGAAGTAGTAGTTAATGCAACCGATGCCAGAAATAGCAGCTAAATCTTCCCCCAGTCCACACCCAACCATCTTAAAGAAAAAAAGTAATGAAAATGTGGTTTTCAGCGTACTGAAATGACATGATCAAGTTTGGAATGCCATTTAGGTGCAAGGTGGACCCGGCACTACACAACTTAGAAAAATTGTCGCCATTTTACCAAATCCAGGTCTTAGGACTACTGCTGCCACTAACTAATTTATAGTTAAGAAAAATACCAGAGAAGAATAAGTAAATACATTCCGTAGCCGTTTCCTTTCATGTTGCTGAATTTAGGATAAGAGTACATAGAATGAGAGAAGCTTTATTGTAAATTGATAAAAGAAGGAAACGTAATTACAACGAGAAAAGAAAACAGTGTTCTGTCATAAACTCATTCACATATATTAGCACATTTTATAGGAATATAATTCGACTCTAGTGCTTGACTGGTACTTTTGTTTTATTTACTCCGAAAGATGAAAGGCAAAATTAATCTCGTCGTATCGGGACTCAAAATGTAAAAGGCCGAAACCGAATCCCTCACGGCCGACATTGTGACGATTCTGCCAAATCATTGTTATCAACCACTGTAGTTGTTCCCTGTTACCCCTACAACCACTTCTTTTATAAATACGGAACTAAACAATTTTTATGGGAAAAGAGATGTTAAAGAGACTTTGAAGATGTTATGCTCTAGATCAGCCCAGATTGAGCAAAACTATGTCTCAAGGCGGTCCAACTATAATAAACCAGTCGTATTTTCATCTTCCACATTAATCAACGCGTGGGTCGATTCTGTAACGCAGTGGTTCTCAAGGTGGGTAGTGGGCAATTTTGTATGGATACTGGTGACAAAGGAGGTTATGTGGGTACGTATGAAGCGCAGCGACTACATAACTGAATTTGATTGAAACCACGTTGGATCAATGACTAAGATCAAGCAATGCAACAAATATTCTTTTCTACTCTAGGCACAAGGCCCAAAATTTTGGGGGAGGAGGGAGCCAGTCGATTAGATCGACCCTAGTACGCAACTGGTACTTAATTTATCAACCCCGAAAGGATGAAAGGCAAAGTCCACCTCGACGGAATTTGAACTCAGAACGTAAAGACAGACGAAATATCGCTACACATTTCGCCCGACATGCTAACTTTTCTGCCAACACATCGCCTTAATGTATCAAATATTCACTGATTATAGGGTCGTGCTGTGGTTAGTAGTCACCCACGTCAAACTAGTATCTAGAACTAATTTTCTCTGGCCCGGTATTACATGTATGTACATTAAAAATAGATGAGGATAAGGTAGAAAAGAAGCGTTTAAAGTTTATCTTTCATTTTCAGGTGTCGATAAATAAAGTGCTGCTCATGTACTTGAAATAATTTCTCTCTTTCTCTCTCCCCCTATCTCTCCTAGCATCTCTCTTTCTCGCTCACTGTCTCGCTTTCTCTCTCTCTCTCTCTCTCTCTCTCCCTCTCACTCTCTCTCTCTCTCTCTCTCTCTCTCTCTCTCTCTCTCTCTCTCTCTCTCTCTCTCTCTCTCTCTCTCTCTCTAAATCGTCGATGCTCTGCAGTGAGAATGTTGTAGACGACCACTTACAGTGTCAGTGCTTACAAAAATAGCGGAGAGTTGAGTGAGGGTGCTAAGATAGCAAACCCTTTCTAAACTTATATGCTATAAAAACCAAAGTGGAAAGAAACTAGGCGTGGAAGGATTGGTGCATTCATACAGCATAGAATGGTCTATCTATCTATCTATCTATCTATCTATCTATCTATCTATCTATCTATCTATCTATCTATCTATCTATGTACCGAGAATTTAACATCGCTGCCCTAAACTGTGTCTCATTTCGAGCCATTGGTTCGTCTGGTATCATGGAGAGGAAAGCGTCGAGTTTTGTCTTGAAGACCTCTATATCCACGTCTTGCAGGTCTCTCAAATATTTTGGCAGGGCATTAAAGAGATGAAGTCCTCTGAAACCGAGGCTGTTGCAGTACCTCGTTCTTATGTGAGATGCAGTGGACGGCACCTTTGGTACCATGCAGTGGCGACCTGTGCGGGCATTCTTGTAGTACTTGATGCCAAAGTTTGACATCAGACCTTCCTGTATTTTCCATGTGTATATTATTACATATCTCTCTCGCCTGCGCTTCAGGGAGTAGAAACCTAGTGCCTTCAGTCGCTCTCTGTAGTTCATCTGTTGGACTGTGGCGATCTTTTTTGTATAGTGCCGCTGAATTGCCTCGAGTATATATATATTTATATATATATATATAT
>NC_068982.1:26116527-26127627 GCF_001194135.2 Octopus bimaculoides
TATATATATATATATATATATATGTATGTATATATATATATATGTATGTATGTATATATATATATATGTATGTATGTATGTATGTATATATATGTATGTATGTATATATGTGTGTGCGTGGGGTGTATGAATATGTGTTCGGAAATATTTGTTCTTGTATTCATATGCACATGCGAATGTTAAATTATAGAGAGATTACTTTACTTACGTCTCTGTAACTATAGCAACATCCTAGCCAGTAATACAGAATCAAAACGACTATCGAAGTAGTTTTCATGATTTTTTATCTGAAAGAAAACAAAACAGAATTTTTGTAAATATTCTTTTGAATTATCTTTTAATAGCTTTAAAGAACATTTTCTGTTGTTCAAGATTCATTTCAACATTTACTTCTATGATACGGATAAATCGTTCAGATATTAATACCTTACAAGAACAGTGGAATTGATGCAAGGAGGTATTGTGTTAGACTATGTCTGTAGTCCCAGAATTTTTATGAACGATGGCTCATTTCAATGGGCAGTACGTTACCAGTAGCTAAACATTAGGTGGAAGAGTGTTGCCCCTCGTTAAATATAATGCAGTTCGTCAATACTCAATTGCAATAATCATTTACCACAAATCGATTATAACTATTATCCATTACAATAATGGAATTTTGTGCTTAAGAAAAAGATTTGTTTTAATATCTAGTCTTTACTAGTAACACCATGCAGTTTGTGTCTTGTTAGAGAGAAGCAGTCAGTCATAAGTTATTTAGCAGAAACATGGGATTATTTTTACGTTAGAAGATTCAATACTCTAAATTGCCTAGTTTATAAAACGTTTGCATATAGAAAATTGCCCGCAGCTATCCTGAGGAAATGGATTCAGTTCTTGAATCATAAAATCTCCCAAATTTCAGTTTCTAGTCAAAGTGACACACTATTATCAATTTCAGAATTCCATTGGAATCTGCAATGCAGCTAAATAAACATAACGAAGGAAAGATGTTTTTCTGTAGCTAACATTGAAATGTTGCACAATGGAGCTATTGCATTAAATATTTGATTATATAATTCCCCTTCTTTTTCAAATGCAGGGGAATACGGTTACAACGTTGAAATTAAAGACAGTGTTGACATTGTTGAAAGATAAAGGACAATACGACCACCAAGAAAAATTGGGGCAATGTAGCTATGATTAATGTGAACTAAAAAAAATATTAAAATTAATGTGAATACAAAAAGGAAGTTACCGGCTAATGTGGTGTCTGATATGAAACATAAGACAGTGAGGTCGATCTAAATTATGAAGTGTAAATCATATGCTCATTGCTTTAAAATTGTCTGTTTATGCTCTATGAAACGGAAAGCCTTGGTCGACACACTTTACGACAAATGAATAAATCCATGTATTACTGTATAATATACACATAAATGTTTATCGCTCAGAAACATATGGTTACACGGTCTTCTTTTCTTCAATCTCTAAGGCAGTATACAACAGACATCAGGTTATAAATCTCTGAGACTACATGTTCCACTACCAGAAATTTTTATTCTTAGTTTTAGTTCCCGTGGCTCTCCTTAGAATATCGAATGACCTGAAAATGACTGGAAATTATAGCATCATAATACACTATACTTTTATAAGATGTTGCATTTTGGATATCAGATGTCAACTACTTCTGTTCGTGTTATATAAAATGAAACAATAATATCCTGTAGTGAAGAAATGGCACGATTTATTATGCTAGAACGATTTGGAAATCGTTCCAGTATTATAATTATCATTATCTATGGAGTACAAACTCAAGAGTGCAATGCCATTGTAGTATAGCAACATGTCTGAACAGGACTCTATAATGTTTTCATTTTGATACTAAGCACAAATCTAACCAATAAGAATGTAATTCTTATCACCAACAAGAGAATTGTGTATGGAAAATATAGTCCATTGTATCGATATCAATGATATTTATTTTATCGAACTCTTGAAGGATTTAACTTCATAAGTGTGATGTTGCATAGTATATACAATAATTCGACACTCTGCAATTTTCACCTTCATTGATACAATAGCAAATAATGGTTTCATAGATAAGTTTGAAGTGTTAGGTTTTCGAGGTATACGTGCGTTGTTGATGTTGCATAGCCTATATTCAACCCTGATTGAGCAGACATATGATTCAAAAGTATTCCAGCCATGATTTACTGTATTTTTTCCAGTACTTTGTCTTTCTTTCTTTCTTTTCTCTTTAAGAAAAGAGATTTGGCAGTTACTATTTCTGGGAGATCGAGCGGCCTTACAGAAGTTCCCCCGTTTGGATATTGTGGCGGTCATACATTTTCAAAGAGTGTTTAGGTTGCTTAACATCAATTATTGATAAAGACATAGATCCGAGAAGATTAATAGTTCTAGAAGAAAGAAGAGAGAGAATATAATTATACTTTAGAGTAACGAAAGCGGAAGATTTTCATGGAAACATTTAGCAGTAGAAACTGTAGCAGGAACAGCAGGGTGATGGCAGGATTCAGAGGCAGCAATGAATAAAACAGCAGCTTCAGTGATAGCAACACTGACCGCTGTATTATGTATTCGGCGTTTAATCTTATGATTGATGAATAACCCGTGTGACTAGAGAATAAACATAAGAACAACCGAAGGACTCAAAAAACCGAATCGAAGGGAGTTGTTGAAATGAATTCATAACGTGTTCGATCCTGATCTTTATTGAAATTAATTTTTCTTAAATATGGAAGGAAAGATGATGGTCGCAGGTATGGATGAATTCTGGCAGTTCGTATAACAGCCGAAACAAGCTGTGTGCAGCCGGACAATTAACTCTCAATAGTTCAGTCTGCCTAGCTGTAAATAAGTATGATATGACAGGAATAACTGCTCGTCTTAGGCAACAGTGACATTGTAAAATCAGCAAATGATTGTTGTGCTCAGATCAAATACTATTCTGGCTCTGGAGAAGGCAAAGAAGCCATCCTCGTAATCATTCTTGGCATCATTATATCAAAGCCAGTTCTATAGTGGTGCCCTACAGTCAAAAGAGTTACGAGATTCACGTGTATATGCATGGCAATTTTAAAAGAAAGTATCAATTAAAAGTTAAGGAGGTGGATTGCTATTTCAGCAGGGATCCTGGGTAAAATAATACTTAGATACATTACTTTATTTTATAGTTTAAAATACGTCACGATATAATAATATCTTTTGATTTAGGCACAGCAACAACAATTTTGTGATGGTGGAAGTAGTTGCTAACAATGACTACAGTACAAATCTGTTCTATATTTCATCAACTTCGAGGTGAAGAAAAGTCAGAGTAGGATTTGAACTCAATATGTTTAGAATCAAAACAAATACTGCGAAGAATTTTTCCGGCTCTTGAACGATTCTGTTAACTTGTCGCTTTTATAAAAACAACAACAACAATAATAATGGTAATGATGATGATGATGATAATAATAATAATAATAATGATAATAATAATAATAATAATAATAATAATAATAATAATAATAATAATAATAATAATAATAATAATAATAATAAATTTCTTAGCAGTTCCAATTGTTATTTATAGTTTTAATGCATTCAACTGGAATACAAGCGAAATAAAGAAAATTTACAGGTAAATCCGTAAGTTGCTGACTTGCAATAAGATGCACCACTAAAAGGCAGATGCAGATCGTCTTTACCTTCCCAGAACCTAAGGAGATCGAGGCTTTATCCAATTACAAATTTCTCACAATACCACCCAATTGGACTGGCCAAATATCTTGAAACATATAACGATTGGATGCTAAAACTCGTCGAGAACCACGAGAGATGTAAGAAGCTTCATAGTGTCATTAAGTAGAGCAAAAGATTTGCTAGTGATTTCTTGCATAATACCCAGGTCGAACAAAATGATGTAAGTACGGCAACTGTTGTTGCAAAGGTGAAATCAATGGCCTGTATGACAAATGTGTGACCCGTAGCAGACATGCTGATGTAGACCAGAAACACACCCATCAGAGGCTACGGAGCTCGGGGCTAAAGGCAGAGAGCGAAGGCTTTATTTATCTAAGCTTGGTAATTCCGCTTATTGACCCGGAACAAGCCAATGTGATGAAAGGTAGAGTAAACCTGAAGTGCCGATACTGCAACGATGAGATTGAAACATTGGACAACCTAAACTCTGAGTATAACGTTTTAGCGCCTGTAGAGTATAAATCTAGACGTGACAGAGTTGGCCAATATCTAAACTGGTTAATATGTTGGCATTATAAAATCAAAACTGCTAGCAAATTGTACAAGCACCACCCCGAGGCTGTAAATGAGGGAAAAAATGTAACGATTTTTTGGGGATTTTCCATATACAGTCAGAACCATCAAAGCTAATAAAGCAGATATTGTTATAAAAGACCAAAACAATGAAGCTTGTTTATTGATTGATTGTAAATACATATGAGCATACCTTGTGATCATAATAACTCGGTAAAAATAAACAATAAAGATTTGCTGATTGAAATCGAAAAAATGTGGCATCTCAAGACGGGTACAATGCCAGTGACTGTAGGAGCACTTGGAACGACCCAAAAAACAACTGAAAATTATTTGAAGATGATCTCCGGTTTACTATCCATGCAAGAAGTGCAGAAGATTGTTTTAACTGGTACGTCACACGTATAGAGAAGAGTAACATCGCTTTGAATTTTCTTTCTCTTTCCCTCTTTATTTTCTGTTTCCATTTTTTTCATATTTTTCCTATTTTTTAAATGTTTCTCATTTCGTTTTTCTTCCTTTCTTTCTTCCCTTTTTTCTATCACATGACTTTCTAAATGAACAATCTTGTGCTCATTTCAATGACTTACCAATGTATACAGTGAATTTCTTTGCCCTCGGTATCGGGAAGACAGTCGGCAAAAAACGGAAACAAAATTGAAAGAAAAGGATAACAACAACAACAACAATAATAATAATAATAATAATAATAATAATAATCTGCTCAATACCACAGATTTGCTTGTCAGTTGCTTGACCTTAACCAGTTGATCATATCCCTTAGTGGCTGACGATATGTGCATCTCTGATCACGAGCAGAAGTAGTGGGGGAGCATCATAGCCATGGGTTGAGAGGAATTCTTTAGGGTTTGAAGAATCCACCTCTGCAAACATGGGTGTTTCGTTCAACATCCTTCAACAACCCTTATTTATGGACGTTTTGAGCGGGATGGGCTATTCAACCCGAACAAAATTCTAACTGGGCCTCACCTACAAGGTCATGCGCTCTTTATCTTGATGAGATCAGCATGTCGCGCACGTATAGTTGTGATGCATGTGCCTGGTGTATGTCAGACGAGTAGTCGTGATGGGTATATTGAGCTTCGTATATTTTACCCCAGTCTCATTTTGATGGCATACACTGCTCTCTCACTCAATAATAATAATGATAATAATAATGATCCTTTCCTATTATAGGTACAAGAGCTGAATTATTTTGGTGGGCGGGGTCTAGGCCAAGACATCGACCCTAGTGTTTAGTTGGTACTTGCTTATCGACACCGAAAGGATGAAGAACAAGTCAACTTCGGTGGCTTTTGAACTTAGAAAGTAAAACTGGAAGAAATGACGCTAAGCATTTTTTCAGACTCAATAATGCAAATAAAAACTACCATTAAATTAGATACACTCCAAAGATTATTCTAACTGGTACGTCACACGCATTGAGAAGAGCATTATCGCTGTAAATTTCTTTCTATTTTTCCTCTTTCTTTTCTTTTTTTTTTATTTTTCCTATCTTTTTAAGTTTTTCATCTTTCCTTCTTCAAACAGACTTGAAAGGAGATAATAATAATAATAATAATAATAACAATAATAATAATAATAATAATAATAATAATAATAATAATAATAATAATCCTTTATACTAAAGGCACAAGGCCTCAAATTTGGGGAAGGGACTAATCGATTACATCGACCCCAGTGTTTCACTAGTACTTATTTTATCGACCACTAAAAGATGAAAGGTAATGTCGACCTCGGAGGAATTTGAACTCAGAACGTAAGGGTGGACGAAATACCGCTAAGCATTTTGCCAGCCGTGCTTACGATTCTGGCAACTCACTGCCTTGATAATAATAATAATAATGGTTTCAAATTTTGCCACAAGGACAGCAATTTTGTGTGAGGGGGTACGTCATTTACAATGACCATAGTGTTCAACTGGTACTTAATTTATCGACCCTGAAATGATGAAAAGAAAAAGTCGATCTGGGCAGAATTAGAACTCAGAACGTAGCGTCAGGCAAAATACCGCTAAGCATTTCGTCCAGCGTACTAACGACTTTGCTACCTCACCACCTTAATAATAATAATAATAATAATAATAATAATAATGATGATGATGATGATGATGATAATAATTATTATTATTATTATCCTTTCTACTGTAGGCACAAGACCTAAAACCCAAGGAAGGGATTAAGTCGACCTCGGCGAAATTTGAACTCAAAACATAGCGACAGACGTAATACCGCTAAGTATTTCGCCCGGCGTGCTAACGATTTTGCTAGTTCGCTGCCTAGTAGTAGTAGTAGTAGTAGTAGTAGTAGTAGTAGTAGTAGTAGTAGTAGTAGTAGTAATGGTAATCATTTGTGCTATAGACAGAAGGCCTAGAATTTTGGTGGAGGGGGCCAGTCGATCATAACGACCCAGTGCGGGACTGGTATTTATTTCATTGACTCCCTCCAAATTTGACCTCGGCGGTATCTGTATGAGCCGGACCAAATACTGCAAATTTCTGCTAATTTCTCGTCATTATACAGCAGTTAATTTGCCGAAACAACAACAACAACAACAATAATAATAATAATAATAATAATAATAATAATAATAATAATACACGAATACCGAAAAATAACCCTGCAAACCATGTTAAATAAAAGTGCTAATTAATTTTCCTGGAGTAACATTTCATCATTGCTGAACTTTATTTCCGACAACAGAATTATTCTAGAAAAATCACTCTGGGCTGTAACATCTGCTACAAAATCATGTGATATGATACTTATGATTTCTAACTGTAGAATACTTTAGCATGTGATATTGTGTTAGCGCAATATATATTTCAGTGGTGCATGACTATCATACAATATATATTTTCCTATTCTAGAACTGGTAAATTGACTGAAGCGGGAAATAAATTAATTGGAAAATAAATGCATTTAGAAATAAATCCATTTTAAGTTCAAATTCTACCGAAGCTGATAACCTTGGCTTTCATTTATTTTCTCCAAAAGAAATAATAATCTCTTCTACTGTAGGTACAAGGCCCGAAATTTTGGGGAGTGGATCAGATCGACCCCCCGTATGAAAGTGGTACTTAATTTATTGACCCCGAAAGGCAAAGGCGGCCACGGCGTAATTTGAACTCAGAATGTAAAGACAAACGAAATACTACTAAACATTCGCCTGGCATGCTAACGTTTCTGCCAGCTCGCCGCTTTTGAAATGAACTCATAATATTACTAATTTCATTCAAGAATGATCGTCAGTTATACATATAGGTTGAGTAGACTGAATTACATTGGCAATAAGGAGTCAATATGCTCGCTTGACTTGCTAGAAATAACAGTCAAATTTCCCCACAAATCATACCTGAACGTCTTCGAAAAGGAGACATTGGATAATATA
Source organism: Octopus bimaculoides (assembly GCF_001194135.2). Lineage (NCBI taxonomy): Eukaryota > Metazoa > Mollusca > Cephalopoda > Octopoda > Octopodidae > Octopus > Octopus bimaculoides. The sequence continues at coordinate 26,124,202 of NC_068982.1, forward strand.
ATCTTAAGTTATCTGTGTATAGGAAAAAACTGGATGGTCACGGTTGAAATACTTTTGATCATAGGTCTGCTTTGTCATGGTTAACTGGGAGAGGGGGTCTAAATTGCAACAATAAGAAGAAATCATTAACTAGAGCGAGCCAAAGAGGAAACCGTTTGACTTAAGGAAAGAGTAGCATAATCTTTGGAACTGCAGCCCAACTTCTTAAAAATAGCAGGGCACATTGTCTCATGTAGTCCTAGAAACCTTTAAAGATACGAAATGATCATGGCTAGAATACCTTTGACTATAGATATTTTTGATCAGCACCAACATTGAGACTATAGTAAGCTCTTTGTAAAATAATTTGACCAAGTGTTCAGACAAAATATGTTTCTATAGTGATCTGTTATTCTCTGGAGCAAGATTTTGTTGTTGTTTAACACCAAATCAGTTTTGATAGAGTATTCTAGCCATTAACATCTCAAACTTCTTTGTATCCTGGACAACACTAACCAAAGAGTTCCTTTTAAGGCGGTAAGATTCCAATTTGAGGGAAATCTGGCTGTTATTTCTAGCAGATTGTGTGACTAGGCGGTGGCTCCCGTTGACTCTCTTTTATTTCTTTTCTTTGGACAAATCATTTAAGCACAGTAGTAAAAAGTGGAACACAGTGTGAATAAACGGGACAGAATTTACTAAACATTGCATCATATTTTCCCATCATACATTGCCTCATTTTCCTCATCAGTCTGTGGTTTATAGTTTATAACACAAAGATAGATTGAGATAGATATGAATTTGGAGAGGAAAGCTGAAGATCACTATAAGACAACAGTTATATAACACTGTGTATTTTCGTCGAATAACCAGCTTCTTTTAATTTTTCTAAACATATACGACACTTGTAAACATATACAAATAATGCTCGTTTTTGTCATGAGACCTTGATCTAGTTGTAAGAAACGCTTAAGACTTACGTTTCGATTGTTCGTTCGCTGCAGCGACTTTCTATGAATAGCATTAAGTTATTTATAGTGTCAATTAGAAGTAATATTTCATCTTTCTTTTGCATGTATTCAAGTACATCATTATGCGCGCGCACACAAACACACACACACACACACACACACACATACACACACACACACACAACTACATACACACGAGCACAAAACACAACACACATTTATGCATACATACACATATGTACAGAGCTATATATATATATAACACTATATTCATGTGGAATTAATTATAACTTGTCCACAATAAAAGTCATACCACCACTGCCATTACTGCCGCTGCAATCCATGATGTTCTCGATTTTATTGGCAGATGGAGTTACTTTAGCAAGTAGGTATAATCATGAGTATAACCAGTAGTATCGCTTATGTGCGTTAGTTATCTTGTTTCTGTTCTCCCCATCCATTTCCTCTGCCCAACTCTCTATTCATCAGGAAGGTTCCGGTACTAACAGTTATAGTAGAGTTACCACATGATAATGTTGACCTAATCACATATTCATTTACTAGCGTGTTTCTCCGTGTTCCCCTGGATCAGAGAAGTGGAGTTGCCCAGGCAAACTGATTGCTCGAGAAACCCACAGATCTAGGGATCCTAATGTTAATCTATGGTTACTGAGGCTGTGTGTCAAAGAGCTCCAGTGCTTTACTTTGCTCCTCCTGGGATAGGACTATACTGCAGATAATGTCCTAAATATTTCAGTCGTGTATATGTAAATATTTGTGCGCGCGCGCGCCTGTGTGTACTTTGTGAGTACATGGTTGAGTGGATATGCAATGACGAAGGAGGAGATAGTAGAATCTTATCCCTTTAGCGTTCAGATTACTTTGTTAAATGTAAAGCTAATTCATTCACACTGTTTTGAATTAGTCTTGCGTTATCACACAGCTTTGAGAGTTCGATGATGTGATTGTTTATTTTTGGAACGTTGTAGGATCGGTATGAAAGGTTGGATCTGGTTAGTTTGAACAAATAGGTGGAATACTTCGGTTGGTTATATCCGGTTTAAATGCTAAACAGTATGTAACATCTAAGGTAGGACTGAAATATCTACACTAAGATAACACAAACACTACGTATGATTTGCTGCAGCTAGCAAGAGATAAACGTAAAGGTGACTCTGATTCAATTTACAACTAATTCTTGCTCTAGTTGCACCGTAATCTTGATCTCTAATAAGCACAGAACTTGAGCAAAGGATTACCTCAATCAACATTGTCTTAAAAACACATTCCGCATGGAGATAGACTGCCAAATAATGCTTATTGAAAGTCAACATTCCAATAAATTGGCTCTCAATTGTCCTTGTGTTAAGTTGTCAGTCACATTTGCGCTATCAAGGTCATTTAAGTTCTATCATAACTGTGCCACGAAGCTCAACTTCGACCTGTCATATTTATGCCATCAAAGGTCAGCTCAGCTCCGTTCTGCTGGTGGCATTTCATTCTCAATTACTTGAGAACAATTAAATTAGCAGTATGTTATGTCTAGAACATTGTTTCTCAAACATTTTTTACTTATGGACCACTTCGATTCATTTTACTCAGGTGGACCCTCATAGCCATTCAGTTTTTGAAAAATACTATTATATTTTTTAAAATAGATATTATAAAGAAATTGCATTGACAAAATTTAGTATATTTGGTGTATTGTAGAAGCATAACCAATTTTATTACATATAATTTTGTATTGACACCAAGAGACGTGTAGACCCCGATTTAGAACCACTGGTCTAGGATATGTTAGAAATATCATACTTTTATCACCACAACGACCACGACCCTCTTCCTCCCTTGCTTCTTCTTCCTTCACCTCCTATTTATCCGTCATCATCATCTCATCATCAACACAAATGTTTTAAATATGCAGGCACGAACACACGCACCCAAACACACACATACAAATACAGAGATGTAGCTAATGAGCTGTGGGATATGTGTGTGTATGCCTGTGTATATGTATGTATGCATGTATGTGTGTGCGTGTGTACTAATGCATGTTTTGTATCTATTATATATAAATCTATGTAATTTTTATGTTTATCTGCGCTCCCTCTTTCTCTCTCTCTTTCTCCCTTTCACTGTATATGTATATATATATATATATATATATGTGTGTGTGTGTGTGTGTGTGTGTGTGTGTATATGTATATATATTACTCTTTTACTTGTTTCAGTCATTTGACTGTCGCCATGCTGGAGCACCGCCTTTAGAATATATATAATATATAATATATATATATAAGACAACAAAAGAAAGAAAGAGACCTTGATATTATGTAAATAGAGGAATTTATCTGTAAATAATATGTGACAATTATTCGATAGTCATGACAAAACTCCGAGATTCGGATGCCGGGGCGGAAACCCACGTCGCCATCTCTTCAGTTACCTGGCCATAGCATTTTTCAATGGCCTGGTA
>NC_068982.1:26127890-26129231 GCF_001194135.2 Octopus bimaculoides
CATTTGCACCACTTGCCACGAGGTAGGTTCATCTGGGACTCTCAACAGGGAGAGGTCCAGCGTTGATTTGAAAACACCTATTTTCACTTTGTGAGGTCCCTCAGGCTCTTTGGGAGAATATTAAAAAGCTGTGGGCCCCTGAAACCCCAGCTGTTGCAGTAACTGCTCCTGAAGCGCGATGGCATTGCTAGGATCTTTGGCACTGAGCAGTGTCGACACGTTCTGACATCAGTGTTGCTTTCAATGCCAAACTTTGGCACAATTGCTTCTAGGATCTTACAAACCTCTCCCGCCTTCGCTCCAGACAGCAGAGTGGCTGTTTTAGCCTTTCTCAGTAGCTGAGCTGTTGCAATGAGACGACCTTCTTTGGGTTCACTGTTAATTTTACTCTGTTGGGTGACCATTGCTGGGAGTAGTAATCCGGGCAGACCTTTATGGTTTCCTTCTCTCTGGTTCTGAACGTTCTCAGGATCCAGTCAGCCAGTCGTCTGCACTTTGTCGTCATCCTGGTAATGTGCACTTGGAAAGAGGTATCATCATTCATGTCGATACCCAGGTCCCTCCCTGATTTAGGCTCTGGGGTTGTAATCCCCTGTGGACCAGTGTGCCTTGTAAGTTTTATATTCAGTTTTGGACGCTGGAATTTTACACCATTAAGCTGCATATGATTATCCTCAGCCCATCTGTAAATTGAGTCCAACTGCTGCTGCAGGTGTGCAACATCGGTGGGGTTCTGTATTTTCTGAGAGACTTTCGTATCGTCCGCCTAGCTAGCAAGGGTGGCTATCCGAGCAGCTGAGTGCATATCTCAAAGGGCCAGGATGAAAAGCAGTAGTCCCAAGACAGTGCCTTGTGTAACACCGCTCACTATTTGTGTTTTCATTGAGGTGGCTCCATTGCTCACTACTGTCTAACTTCTATCTTTCAGAAAGTCATGCAACTACTCTCCAAATTTTCCAGCTATGCCGAAATCACGCAGTTTGTGGCCTATCATACCATGATCCAATTTATCAAAAGCTTTTGCAAAGTCATGGCATATTACATCCATATTTGCGTTGTTGAGTAACTGCCTAAACACTCAGTCATAGTGCTGTAAGAGCTGGGTTAGGCAGCTCCTACCTGGTCGAAAGCCCTGTATCACCCAGCAAGTCCTTTTTTCCAAGGAATGCGATTAGTTTCCCTCTGAATATCCGTTCCATGACTTTGCTGATGTGTGAAGTCAGAGAGATAGGCCTAAAGTTTTTGGCATCTGCTATGCTCCATCCTTCATGCATTGGTTATATATTATACACACACACACACACACACACACACACACACACACACACACACACACACACA
>NC_068982.1:26129844-26130914 GCF_001194135.2 Octopus bimaculoides
TTTTCTCTCCCTGTTTATTTCGGTGTTCCTTTCTGTCGAAGAGCGTAGGCCCGAAACGTAAAAGACTTTCTCACTTCCTGAGCGTTAAACTAATAAATCTGTTTGTTGTTTACACTCGTCTTCGTCTTTTTTTTTGTAAATTCTCACTATATAATAATAATAATAATAATACACACACACACACACACACACACACACACACACACATATATATATAATATATATATTTATATTTTCATTCCAGCAGGCAGTAGAATGGTATTAGTGTAGTTGCATATATGATTTCTTAAGGGAAAACTGATAATGAGAACATTGCAAGAACATATTGCATGACAAAACTTTTGAGTGACTTACTCAGAATCGATTGGCACGGAAAGCAAACGTATAGGAAAGACATGAAAAGAAATGTCCCAATAAGGGGTTTGCTACCAAAAGCCAATCAACCAACGCAATAGATCCAGGATTATTTCACCAAAACCAAGTGAGCTCTCCTCCGTGTGTTGTCCGGATTACAATGTGTATGTTGAAACTAGAAACATTCATTCAGGCCAGATTTTGCCACTATCATTTACTTTTCTGTCCATTTATGGAAGGGTACTACTTTATTCTGTGCCTTCAATTTCAGCTATCTTAAACTAGAACCTGAGCAATATATCTAGGATTAACCAAAGAAGAAATTTCTGCCTCAAATCCTTTCATGCATGCCTACCTTATAGTATCTTACCATAGCCACCAGCAGGGCGAAGGAAAGGGTACAATTCTTTGAGTGAAGTTAAACTCATTTTGAAATATTGCATATGTGAGAGTAGGAGCTGATGTTTGGCTCTCTCGGATAGGCCATAAGAACTTTCTTTTACCCACTCATTTTCCGCCTTAGCCCCTTAGTAAAAAACAAACAAGCAAAAAATTGCAAGATGGCCAAATTTCTGTTTATTTTGGGACGTCAACAAGACTAGGGCCGGTCCTGATCACCATACTGAGGGAAAGAATCTGTTATTTCTGGCCAAAGAAAGTTCTAGGGGATCTCTCTCTCTCTCTCTCTCTCTCTCTCTCTCTCTCTCTCTCTCTCT
>NC_068982.1:26130989-26133489 GCF_001194135.2 Octopus bimaculoides
TCTCTCTCTCTCTCTCTCTCTCTCTCTCTCTCTATCTATCTATCTATTTATGCGTGTCTGTCTGTCTATCTATTAACCTATCTTTCTTTCTTCTTCTTTCTCCCCTCTCTCGTATATATGTGTGTGTGTGTGTGTGTATGTGCGTGTGTAGTGAGATATGCATAAATTTAATAAACGTATGTATATATAGGTGGGCGTGTGTATGTAAATTATCAAATTATTTATTCGAACTTTTAATCCGCCCCATTTCACTATCACTTAAGTAAGATGTGTGTATGTGTGTGTGTGTGTGTGTGTGTGTGTGTGTGTGTGTGTGTGAAAGCAGCTGATGAGCTGATTCTGGGCTAAGCGGAATATTGATTATTGGCCGAATTTATTGATTTTATTTCGCTTACTGCACACCTATACCATTGGGAATGTCATGTAGGTCACAACACCTCGGTTTTTCTTTCTCTACATATAAATAAGTTTCTGTACTTGCGACTAGTCTAAAGAAGTTTTTTTGTTGTTTTTGTTCTTGAAATTTTCTAGGTCAGCTTTAATGGAGCAGATCTAGTTTAAGGCATTCCAACCGTGGCCTTTTACATTATGTATCTATGCTAGTGTAAACCAGTAGGCTTACTGCGTCGATGCTTCGTCACTAACTCATCATTACAAGTAACGTATTGTTTTAATATAGTGCAAGAGATTGTCACCTTCTCACCACCAGGCAGGCCGAATCCAAGAATCAGTTCCAATTTTCGTTGGGGGTCATTTCTACCACCCTTTCTGAATGCACCGATAATGTTTTAGAAACGCATCAGCATCACAACATAACTCTCCGCTTCTTTTAAAACATCCACGGTCCTAGTACCTTACTCAAAGAAAGCTAGTTAGGTACATCTACAAGTGAAGGTATTCTCAACGTAGTTACTCAGCCTGCTAGAAATAACAGCCAAATCTTCCTCAGATACACTCTGCCATTACTATCGTCTTTAAAAATCATCTTAAAAAGTGACAATGTGATCTTAGATATACAAAAAGGTGAGAAGGTCAGAGATGAAATGCTTAGGTGAAAGGAGAAGCAGAAACATTAACAACATAGCAGTTAAAGTGATGTATGACAGAACCGGTTGAGCGCCGGGAGAAATGCGTTAGCGTTTAGTTTATAGATAAAGTCTATACATTTAAAGTTCAAATCTAACTCAAGACGGTTTTGGTTTTTCCATCCTTCCAAGGGTTGATAAAATAAGTACCAGTCATTTACCCGAAGTCAGTTCAGTGATCTAAAAATGCCATACTTGCAAATATATGTATGACCTTGTGTCATTTTTAACCAAACAGTATTTCATGTGATGTGCAAGAAATAAGCACGCTAGAACCGTGTAATTTTCAGATCAGTTTCGATTCTCGGTCGAAAAAGAACATAAGATCACAAGATCTGTATTCTCTTTCCAACGTAATTATATGTCTTCTGTGCACTATCGCCAATCAGCTGATCAGATACATTTCAGTGTTTGTATATATATATATCGTTCTTTTTTTAAAGAAACACTTACTCGATAACATATTTCATCTACGTATGAGAAATATGTCGATTTAGATACCACATGCCTACATATGCATACTAAAAGTCATGTTTTGTGTTGTTGTTTATGTTTGGTGTACGCAGTAATTTTGTATTGATGTGCGTATATGTTTATATATGTGTATGTGTGCATGTTTGTGTGTGAAAGCGTATGTCAGTATATGTGGGTGTGTATGCGTGTTTGTGTGTGTGTGTGTGTATATATATATTTGTATACATATGTACATGAAACGTATATATGCATACATACATGCATATATATATATATATATATATATATGTGTGTGTGTGTGTGTGTGTGTGTGTGTGTGTGTGTGTGCATATCTATCTGTCTGCTTGTCTGTCTATCTATATGCATATGCACGCAAACACACGTACACACATGATATACTAAAAATATTAAAAATTATACCGGTTTCTATAATATTCCCCATCAGATCCAGTCCATATAATTAAAACAACTACGCCCACTACTACGAGAGCCGGTGAAGGCTGTGAAGAAATATATATATACACAGGAATGGTTCTTGCAGAGAAATCTATGAATGACTTCATAAATTATTGGTCGAAGACCGGCAAGTATCACGTGCTACCTTCTGGTTTTAATCACGCGATTTTCTTAAGACGCCTTATTCTTATTCTTATTATCTATTATCTGATTGCTATTAGTTTATTTCCACGACTATAATCACCGCCACTGCCAGCACAATCATTATCATCATCATTGTCGTCGTCGACTTCGTCGCCGTCGTCATTTTCATCATTATCATCATTGCAAACACGCGCACGCGCACGCACACACACACACACACACACACACACACACACACACACACACACACACAAAGTCATACGTACATATGCACACACAAACACATGCAAACAAGCATGCATAAACGAACAAATAAGCAAGCTATAGGTTTTAACCCACTC
>NC_068982.1:26138453-26140565 GCF_001194135.2 Octopus bimaculoides
ATATATATATATATGCGGCCGTGTGTGTATGTGTGTGCATACGCACACACATATACACACGCATGTATGTATGTTTGTATGTATATGCTCTGTGTGTGTGTGTGTTTGAGTGTGTATAGACACATAAGCACAAGTAAATTGAAAAGCAAAAATAAAACGACAAAATGAATATATAAAACTATCAGAAACTGTAAGATGTATTGCGAATAATAAACATTTAAAGTGAAAAGAGTTTTTGATTACAATTATTGAACTAGTGCATTCGTTATTCAAAAGGAATCAGTATTTTATGTTATATGATTTTGTTCATCCACCCGACCGTAAGTAGTTTATAGTGTAAATGAAAAGTGAGAAATTGAAGAACACGTGAGCGGCTTTCTTTTTTGTTGTTAGTGCGTCTGCGTGAGTGTATACATGTGTGTGGATGCATTATGTATGAATATGTGGTGTGTGTGTGTCTGTTTATGTGTGTATGTATATATATATATATATTTAAGAAAGAATGTGGTGTAACCGCTTAGCACAAGCCTGCTAGAAATAGCAGACTAAGGTAAAGACACATTGGAAGCTGCTGGCCTGAGTGCATTGTATCGGAGGAAAGAGCGGGATTATTACGGCTGGAATGCGTTTTCATCCTGCATGATGAGAACTAATCTGGAGGTCTAAGGAGTAACCACAATAGCTACAACAGATAGGAAAGAAAAGTAGAGTGAAATCACTAGGGATGGATATATACAAAATAATTGTGGTTTTAAATAGAGAGAATGATGGGAGAGAGGGAAGAAATAATAAGCTACCGGCGATCCGAAAACGGCAATCCGTGACTGGCGATCCGTGACCGGCGATCAGAGACCGGCGAGCCAGTTTCGATTTTCGGTTGCAGCTATTACAACGAAGCTGCACTTTCAAGTCGTTAATAATTCCTGGCTGTGGTGTGACAGGCGATTAGAGGGAAAAGCTTGATACTGACAACCTACCACCACCATCATCAATCTTTCTATCTCTTTTCCCTCTCTCTTTCCTTCTCTCTTACCCCCTCTCTCTCTTTGAAGTTCTTATGCCTTTATAAGCGAGAAATTGGGACCGAAAAAGAGAGAGAAGGGGAGAACATAGGGCTGAGTGTGAGGGTGAACTGATAGTAAAGTCGATGAACAGAAAAAGTACACACGCACACACACAAACACACAGAGAAACACACACATACAAACACAGAGAGAGAGAGAGTGAGAGAGAGAGGAAGAGAGGGGGAGGGAGAGAGAGGGAGGGAGAGACGAGAGGTATTGAGAGTGAGGAAGAAAAGACTGAAGCAATTGTCATGCAAGTGAATTGGAGTTAGTGAAAATGTGAAAAACTTAGAGAACATATGCTTACAATAATAATAACAATGATGATGATGATGATGCTGATGCTGATGATGATGATGATGATGATGATGATACAAAATCCACATAGGCAATGAAGACTTATAGGTCGGATATTATTGTCAAGGATCAGAAGATAAGTAAGATTCAATCCTAACAGATGATAAATTATTTCTCTAAGATTTGGAGAAATTATCCGAAAATAAAGATCTGGAAATAGAGATAACCAAACTGTCGGGCCTGAAAACAGAAACAATCCCTGCAATGAAAAAGGTGCTTAGGAACAATTAACAAAAGGATGAGTCAGACAAACGTAAGCAAAATCCTTAGGTCTTAGATAAATGTATGACATTAAAGAAATAGCTCTGCTAAGTATTTATACACATATGTAGAGGACTGAAAATACAATAAAAAACACACTCAAAACAAACACTTCATAGTCCCAAGGTTCGCAGCTGGCCTAGGTAGGGCAGTGAAAGTACATAACAGAAACATGACCATGACAACTGAATACTACTACTAATAATAATAATAATGATAGTAATAGTAATAATAATAATAATAATAATAATAATAATAATAATAATAATAATAATAATAATAATAATAGTAATAATATGAAGAAAAAATTGATTGAGAAACTTGTTTTATAAAAATTGTTAAAGTAATGTGGTGTGAATGAAAAAAATGCTCTGTGACACAGATACATGTGTGCGTATGCGTGTGTATCAAATATCTATTACGATATATA
>NC_068982.1:26141061-26141812 GCF_001194135.2 Octopus bimaculoides
TATATATAGATAGATAGATAGATAGATAGATGCTCGCACTGCAGTTAAGCAGTAATAAAATGGGGATTTTTTTTCGTATTTCCTGTATCGTTACAAAACTAATTACAAAATTATTATTATTATTATTACCACTACTATTATGATGATGATGATGATGTTAAGAACAATAATATAGTTTCTCTCGTTCACTGTGTGTGTGTGTGTATGTATGTAAATGTATTAATAAGAATGCGTGTGTAATGTATATACCTTGATAAATATCTTTTCTTATAATTGTTTCTTTATCTCTTCTGTCGTGGTCTGTTGTCAGCGGTATGGTATATGACGCTTACTTAAGTGGCCACCGGTTGCAAGCTAACCAACTTTATATAGAGTCATTCGGCCAGTAGCGAGCTAATATTCATGCCATTTTTAATTGAGGGCGGGGTTTGAGGCGGTGCTCAGATTAAAAAAAAATAATAATAATAAAATAAAAAAGGAAAATAAATAAGAAAAGGTTAAATAAAAAATGACAAATAATATAAAAATTATACTACAAAGTCATATAAAACAAAATATATAAACACATCGAAACGGGGGGGAAAAGTACGGGGCGGTACTAGAAGTATAAAGAACAATAAATATTTTATAAAGATACTTTTAAGTATAGCAATCGAGTGTCAGTGTATGAAAGTGTATATACAAGCACACACAAGCACGCACGCACGCACGCGCACACACACACACACACACACACACACACACACACACA
>NC_068982.1:26142633-26143062 GCF_001194135.2 Octopus bimaculoides
ATATATATATAAATATATATATATATGTATATATATATATATATATATGTATATATATGTATATATATATATATATATATATATATGTATATAAAGGCGGTGCTCCAGCATGGCCGCAGTCAAATGACTGAAACAAGTAAAAGAGTATATATATATATACATACATATATATTTATATATGTATGTATTTATATATCTATGTATATATATGTATATATATACATATATACATACATATATATTTATATATGTCTGTATGTATGTATGTATGTATATACATATATACGCACACACATACACGCATAGCGAGATCCCCCTACCTCATACAAAATATAGGGAAGGGTAAAATCAGCAACAAGTGAAAGACAGTAATCAGTTACGAGAGGGTGGCAATGGGTGAGGTGGTAGTGGTGCATGTGAAGGTGGTAA
>NC_068982.1:26143072-26143300 GCF_001194135.2 Octopus bimaculoides
TATCTATCTATCTATCTATCTATCTATCTATCTATCTATCTGTACACACAAACATGTATATATAAGCGCACACATACGCTCCTCCCTCAAATATATCTATATGTACGTGTATAAAAACTGTGTGTGCGTGTGTATTTATACATATGATATATGTATAATATATATATCCATTGCATACACACACACACACACGTATAGATGAAATATATATATATATATATATATATA
>NC_068982.1:26144048-26150258 GCF_001194135.2 Octopus bimaculoides
GGTGGTGGTGGTGGCGGTGGTGGAGTATGCAGTGTTGCTGTCACTGGGGACGGTGCTGTTGGTAGTGAGCTAATGAAGGGGTGATATTGGTGATGGTTGTGACGGGGTGGTGTTGGTGCGTTGATGATTGAGGTGTGTGGTGATGGTGGTGATGGTGCCATGATGGTATGGTGGTGGGATGTTGATAGTGGTGATACGATGGTGGTGGTATGCTGATGATGATGGTGGCAATAGTGTTGATGGTGGTGTGTTGCTTGTAATGACAATGGCGGTGGTGATGTTGATGTGCTGGTAGTGGTAGTTGACATGGTGGTGGTAGTGGTGTGTTGTTAATGGTGTGTTGTTGATGCTGATGTATCGTGAAGGTGAGGTTTCCGTGATGCTGGTAATGTTGGTTATGGTTGTGATGGTGGTGTGTTAGCGATGCTGGTGATGGTAGTGGTGGTGATGGCGGTGTGTACGTGATAAAAGTGAGTTAGTGATGGTGGGATGGCGGTTGTGATGATGATGGTGTGATGGTAGTGGGGGTGATGGTGGTAATGGTTTTGACGGTGGTGGTTGTGATGGTGGTGTGTTGGTGATGGTGGTGGTGGTGACAGTGGTATGCTGGTAATGGTAGTGAGTTGATGATGGCGGTGGCGTGTTGGCGACGGTGGTGGTAATGGTGGTTGTACGTTGGTGACGGTTGTGGTGAGGTGAAGATGGTGAGATGATGGTGATGATGGTAATGATAGTTGTGATGGCATTGTGTCGGTGTTGCTGGTGAAGGTGGTGCTTTGGTAGTGGAGGTAGTGGAGGTGGTGGTTTTTGATGTTGGTTGTTATTGTAGTGGTGGTGATGATGATGTTTTGGTGATTGTTGTAATGGTGGTTATGGTGGCGATGGTGATGGTGGTGGTGACGGTAATGGTGGTGATGATAACGGCGGTGATGGCGGGTTGTTGGCGATGGTGGTATTGGTGATGGTAGTGTGCTCGTGATAGAGGTTGTGTGGCTAATGGTGATCATGGAGCTCTTGGGGGTGGGGGTGACCATGATGATGGTGGTGTGTTGGCGAAGGTGGTTTGTCGTTGGCGGTTTTGGTTGATTGTCGTGATTGATAGTTCTGTAGGTAATGGTATAAGCATTATACCATTATTGGTTGTATTAAGTGATTGTGTTGTGTATTTCATTGACGGTATTATAGTGGTTGTCTCGGTACATGGTGGTTGATTGTGTACGATGTGTGTAGTGTGGTTGGTTGTGTGTTCAGTGGTCCTAATGTGTCGTTGTAGTGGTTAGCATTGCGTCAGATCGGTGTGTATTGTAAGGGCAGTGTGCGTTGCAGCATGGGTGAATGCAGTGGTCGTGGTGTGCTTGATGGTTAAGTTCTGTCTTGCTTTTGAGGTGTGTTTAGCAGTGGTGTATGGTGGTGGTGGTTGTTGTAGTTGTATTTGTTGTTACTTTTGGTTGTTGTTTATTGTTGTGGTGGTGCTTCTTGTTGTGGTGTTGCTTGTTATTGTGGCGGTTGAGATGGTGGTTGTCGTGGTGGTGATTGTTGTGATGGTGGTTATTGTGCTAGTGCTTCTTGTGGTGGTTGCTGTGGTGTTGGCTTTTGTGGAGCTGGTTGTTATTGTGGTTGCTATTGTAGTTGTGGTTTTTGTGATGGTAGTTGTCGTGGTGGTGGTTGTCGTGGTGGTGATTGTTGTGGTAGTTGTCGTGGTGGTGGTTGTTGTGGTGGTGGTTGTTGTGGTAGTTGTCGTGGTAGTGGTTGTTGTGGTGGTGTTTGCTATTGTGGCGTTTGTTGTGGGGGTGTTTGTAGTGGCGGTGGTTGTTGTGGTGGTTGCTGTTGTGGTGGTTGCTGTTGTGGTGGTTGTTGTGATGGTGATTTTTGCGGTGGTGGATGTAGTGTTGGAGGTTGTCGTGGTGGTGGTTGCTGGGATGGTGTTTGTTGGTGGGGGGGGAGGTTGTTTTGGTTGTGGTTGTCGTGATGAAGTTGTGATGGTGGTTGTAGTAATGGTGGTTGTTGTGTGGGTAATTATTGTTGTGCTGCTTGTTCTTGTGGTGTTATGTGCAATGGTGGCATGTTTGGTGGTGGTGTCAGTGTGATGTTAGTTGTGGTAGTGGTGTGTGGGTGTGTGTCTGCGTGTGTGATGATAGTAAATGGGTTGCTGTTGGTGATGGTTATAGTGACGGTGTCAGCGTTTGTGTGGTGGTTGTGGTGGTAGCAGTTATTTTGGAGTGGGTGTAAAAAAAACATGGATACATGATGCTGCATCAGTGTGATTGTTTTCTAGTATCTGTGTGCGTGTGTGTGTGTGTGTATGTGTGTGTGTGTGTGTGTGTGTATATGCGTGTGTTAAAGGGACGAAGAGTCCAATTAATGTGTAGGGGTAATAACTGATACAGAGAAGAGTCGATAATGGTGGTGGCGATGTTGTTCTTGGTGTTGGTGGTGGGGGTGATGCTGCTGGTCGTTATGGGGTGATGGCATCGGCGGCGGTGGCGATATGAAGTCCAAATGAAGATTATGGATAACAGTGATGCCAGGACGGTGGCGTGGTAAAAATAAAGCTGGAACGGCGATATCCTATGTGAGTAGCGTTATAATCAGAGGTATTTCAGCCGTTTCTATCCCGTCTTTTTTGGACCATTTATGGGGCAACATAATAAAATGCGTCCTTTTCCATATTTAAGCCCTTAGCGTGTGATGTAAAGATTTGGTTGCTATTTCTAGCACATCGACAGACCACGAACATAAACGATGATGGCATTTGATGGTAATGATGATGGTGGTGATGATGATGATGATGATGATGATGATGATAATGATGATGATGACGACGACGACGACGACGACGACGATGATGATGAGGATGATGATGACGATGACGATGATAGCTATGATAATGTGAATTGTTTCGCTTCTGGTTAATTCTGATTAGGCAAAGTTATGATGAAATGTATTCCATCCTTGATCCCTCTCTCACCATTTTAGACCTCTCTAGTTTTGCAATATCGAACGGGGTCTTTGTTTTCAAGATAGCAGTGTGTGATGTAAGTGAGACATGGCTTTTCTTTCTAACGAGTCGAGCCACCACTTAAAACACCCTCCCCTGTTGGCTTGATGCATGATGATGGTGGTTGTAATGGTTGAGATGAATGTGTGATGTAGGATGTGGACGTAGTACAAGTCGTTCACTTGAAAAAAAAACACGAAGAAGACTAATACCTAACTTTACTCACCCTAAGTGTTTCCAATCTAACCTTCTACCTGTCTGTCTGTGTATGCATGTATGTATATATGTGTGTATGTATGTATGTATGTATGTATGTATGTATGTATGCATGCATGTATGCATGCATGCATGTATGTATGTATGTATGTATGTATGCATGTATGCATGTATATACGTATGTATGTATTTATGTATGTATGCATGTATGTATGTATACATGTATGTATGTACGTATGTATGAATGTTATCAGACATTAAAATTTGAGGTTATAAAATATGTGGAGCTTATGCATTTGCCAAAGTTGAAGTAAAATGAAATCATTATGTTAATCCACAAGGGTTCTTACGCATTATGATAATTATAAATAATCATGAATACGTATATGTATATGTATGATAAACTAGGTGTGGTGCAAATGTGTAATATTGTAAAATAATGCAGGCAGGAATTTATTACAGAAAATAATAGCAAATATATGCAAACAACGGCAAAGATCCACACAAGGTGTGAAGAACCTCAATCAAATTTGAATCAGGGCACTACACGTAATTGATATCTTTCCTCTCCGATCATCCTTTTTTGCTCTGTGCTTCTTTTTTGATAGTCTCCTACACTTCTTAACTGTTTATCTCTTCCCTATCACTGCAAGGAAATGGACAGGCATTACTTCTGGTAACTTCTGATGGTTCTTGTACTTGCGGAGGAGGCCTTCATTCTCTCAACTACCGCTAGTCCCTGGTATTGATTGCGCTAAGGATGAAGTGATTTTACTTCTTTCTATTCCACTATTTACGGAAGTGTTGTGTTTACGGAAATATGAGTAATCTCTGTTACCGTCCACCGCCTATATTTTCTTCTACCTGCTTTGTATCTCCCGGGCAGAAGATAATCAAATAACTTTACAACCTTAAGTATTGTAACTCGATCTTGCTTCTACATCATTTGTACAATTGAATTTTTCTCTGCTCTCTCAATGGGTTACAACTATTGAATACTCTTACAGTTTGTTACAAGTCACATCTGTGTTCACCCCATTTCTATCCTCTTGCGCGAAGTTAACCTCTAAGGCAAGTGCCAATGTTCATGCTATTATCTGTGGCCGTAATTTCAGTGTTTCTGAAAGCCATATACTCTGGAACTTGCACGGTGGCAGCCGGTTTTCGGTCTTAAAAACTTGGCACGTTTCCATATACGCTACTATTGTCGACAGAGTACACGTCCTACTACATATCAATTAAGGCTTTCTCCAACACCTTCGAGGACTTATAGAAGCCATGTTCATATTTCGAAAGACAGAGATATGTCATCATCTTTCTCGCCCTTTCATCAATAAATTCATCGGACATGAAGTAACTGTAATTTCTTTGAGTTAGTTCAATGCAAGTTGTTCCTTTTCGTCCCACAACGCTAGCAATTGATGTAATGTTGTTGTTTCCCTTGCTGCAATTGTTGCTTTTATTATTGTTAGTACTGGCGGTAATGGTGGTGGCGATGCCGTTTCTATTCGTACTATTTTTTTGTTTCAGTTCAAATTCTTAAATGTGTCTTCTATTGTATAATTTCTGCTTTTTTTCTTTCTGTGTGTTTGATTTCTATTTATTTAAATTATTTACATTGAAAATAATGTAGTGGTATGTTTGTTTACGTGACTGCTACCATTACTGTAGTGAGCATCGTTATCTGTCACTTCTGAGGCAGCCATCTTTTCGACATTTGTAAATATTCCTGTTCTTTTGCATTAACCTTTTTGTATTTTAATGAGGTCTACTTTTAGATAGATAGAAAGGAGAGAGAGAGAGAGAGAGAGAGAGAGAGAGAGAGAGAGAGAGAGAGAGAGAGAGAGAGAGAGAGAATGTGTGTGAATAATAGGTTATTCGTGCACGTGCGTGCTATATGTGCAGTAATACAGGGTATAACAGATAGATGATATGGATGTATATCACTTCACAAGTCGGAGGAGGTCTATGGTTGAACAAGAATTTACACGCTACTGCTCCATATTAGACCATTGTTTATTGTGTATATTGGTACCGGTCGGTAGCAAATTAACTCGTATCTAGTATATATTAAGTACTGTCTCTAGTATTAGAACTCATAGGACCGGTTAACCGGTTTCCATGGCTTATGAGTGACTGAGCTTACAACATTCACCCTGAACGGCACGCCAGTCCGTCGCAGATTTACTCATTTACAGCTGAGAGGACTGGAGCAACGTGATATGAAGTGTAGTGTAGAGCACAACGCACCGCTCGATCTAGGAGTCGAAACTACGATCTTGCAATCGTAACAATCTAAACACTAGGCCGCGTGCCGTCACAAATCGAGACTAGTATTTGAATTATTATTTATTTTGATCTTCCTTCACACACAGAAGGGATAAATGGTGATGTTGTCCTCAGCTAGAATTAAGGCTTTAAATCTTAACAGATACTACAGGTAATTTCATTTGAATTTCTAACGGTTCTGCTTATCCATTGCCTTTAGAGTGTAAATATTTAAACATCTGTTCTATTACTAGGAGTTTGAAGAATCGTTTGCTTTCATATATTGGAAACTGCTATACACCTTTTTCATTACTGTCAAGAAAACGACATTTGCTATAAAATGCTATTTGTCACAAATATGTAAAACAGCTTAAAATGTCCAAAAGCAACCTCTCTTGTACCTCACATTATGCGATATACGTACTCCGAAATCCATTAGTAGTAAGTTAAAAGTAACAAGGACGACATCAACGACAACAACGACAAAAATAATTCTTACCATACTAGTTATAAGTACAATACAAAAGATATTATACAAAATGAATTACAAAGTGAGGATGTGTTGTTTAGAAGCTCACTTTGTAATCAGTTGGTTTGTGGTTCAGTCGCATTGTGTAGCACCACGGGAAAGTATCTTCTACAATAAATCCAACCAATGTCTTTTAGATGAATTTTGTAGTATATGTATGTATGTATGTATGTATGTATGTATGTATGTATGTATGTAT
>NC_068982.1:26150426-26153141 GCF_001194135.2 Octopus bimaculoides
TATATATATATATATATAACTGATATATATATATATGCATGCATGCACATATACACATGCGCATATATATATATATATATATGCATACATACACACACATACATAATATACGTATCAAAGAGTTCACGGACTAGTTATGTTTAATAAAAAATAACTTATTTACCTAAGTGTTAACATCATCTCCTTCGAAATAGTCATCTTGCACAGCAATACACCGGTCACAGCATTCCTGCCAAATTTAGAATCTGGCCTGGAAGTCGTTTTCCGTAAGCGAGTCGAGGACCTTCTGTGATTCGCTCTGGATCTCGATAATGGTTTCAAAATGGTGACCTTTGAACAAAATTTTCATCTTGGGGAAGAGATGAAATTCGTAGGTGCTAAATCTGGTCAATAGGGTGGGTGCATAAGTGATACCAAATTGTATTTGGCTACAAACACACGAGGAAGGAGAGCTTAATGACAAGGTACATCGTCGTCGTGAAGAAACCAGACGTTAGGATTACATGCACGTACCCATAAGACAGACCAACAACACAGCAATGTCATTGATTGTCCTCCGACCATCTCATGCACAAACTGATGAATTTTCTCCACATTTCCGGGTGTGACACTCATGGCAGGTCTTCCAGATCGCTCATCATCTTTCAGGGACGTTCTGCCGCTTCTGAAGCGTCCGTGGCACTCGAAACACTGCGCAAAACTCATTGCTTAGTCGCCGTAAGCTTGCCAAAGCACGCTCAATGTCCCTTTAGCAGAGTTCCCAAGTTTAATACAAAATTTCACTTTGGCTTTGTTCTGACTTCCTGTCCATGACAAAAAACGCAGACCACATCATAGAGGTGATTACAAAAAAGCAAATTTCACAACTTGCGAAGTAAACACAGTCATGTCACTCGGTACACTACCTCATAAAGGTCATTGGTAGCTATCACTGCGCACGCAAAGGCATGTTACTATCTGTTAGCGTGCTACAGTACTAGGCCGGGAACCGTTTCGCCAACTGCCTCTTGACAGCCAGTATTCATTTTGTTTACGTACCCGTAACTTAGCTGTTTGGCACAAGACAGCGATAGAATAAGTACCAGACTTCAAAAATAAGTATTAGTGTTGATTTATTCCACTCGACACTTCAAGGAGACGCCCCAGCTTGGCTACAGTCCAATGACTTACCCAAGTGAAAAAATGTAATATATATATATATATATATATATATATATATATAACGAGAGGGAGAGAGCTATAGAGAAAGATAGAGAGAGAGAGAAAGAGATAATGTGATATATATATATATATATTATTGTTGTATTTGGGGATGGTCATGTTGCCAGTTTAGTCAATAAAAACACACGCACTATATATTTGGTGTTCACTTGCTTCAGCTTTTTTTTTGTATTAATCGTATTTCGGCCAGAGTTCTCTCGTCACACTTCTGTGACCTCATCAGTGGTCCTTTGCTTGCTTCTTTCCTTTCGTTTTTGTGTGCCTTTCCTTACTAACGATCAGCCATTTTGAATTCCTATTGTATGTGTCTTTATTTGCGCATGCGTATACCCATGTGTGTGTCTACGTTTAGCATGTGTGGGAATGTGCCTGTATTATCAGTATCCCCTGTTTATACACGTTCGTTTAATTTGTTTTCATTTATGTTGTTCATTTGTTTATATCTACTTATTTTTTCTTTCTTTTTTTCTTTTTATTTTTCATTTAATTTAATTTATTTTGTTCATGTATATAGTTATTTAATTCCATTTATTTATCTGTGTATTGTATTATATTATATTCCTATTGTTATTAGTATATGGGAATCTTATTCTGTTATAAGTTGTTGTGTGTTGTGAGGTGGTGCTAGTGTTCCATTCTAGTTTCCTATTCAGGCTAGGTTTATCTTCTATTATGTGTGTAGATTTTGTAATTTGTCTAAGCGTGGCATCTGTTGTATGTGTGGACAAGATTTTAACTTCTATATGTTATCGAGCGCCTGTGTTCCTGCTCGGGGTGCTGGTACAGAACCAATGAGCTTTTCTCTTCCTTAAGTTCCCTCAAATGCTCATTTAGCCCCTCTCCTATCCTCCTCTACGTACGCCGTTGTCTTGTTACTGTACCGTCCTTCTGTACATCTTACACTATAGACTATATTCTTGGCTTTACAGTTTGTTTGTGGGATAAATCTACATACAGTATAGTTCCGATCAGTACAGGGGATTCTACTAAAAGGGTAGGTTCTACCAATTAAGGATTTGATAGGGTTGACTGGCCTTTCTACAACCTTAATTCTCAGCTTAAGTTTGTGTAGGGCCCTTCTAAAGCGGTACACCAGTTCGCCTCTAGGGGTGGTGTCGACGAACATGACACCCTGGTATTTGTGGCTATCATACCATGAGTTGGCCTTCCCTATCTTCTTCTTAGTCCTTTCAATGGTGTTCCATGACTTGAAACTATCATACGTAAAGATAGGAATGGGATTTCCCAATCTATAGGAGTAAAATCTAACTTTACCTTTCCCTTGGATAACACTGGTGGCATGGAGAGGGGAGGCAGGTATGCATGGGCGACTGCTGGTCTTCCATAAACAACCTTGCTCGGACTTGTGCCTGGGAGGGTAACTTTCTAGGTGCAATCCCATGGTCAGTCATGACCGAAGGGGATCTCAGCATACACACATACACACACACACACATATATATATACACACACACACACACACACACACACACA
>NC_068982.1:26153389-26154899 GCF_001194135.2 Octopus bimaculoides
TATATATATATATAATATATTGAGATATATATATATATATACATATATATGATATATATATTGAGATATATATTCATATATGGATATATATATATAACTATTTTTGGTAATTTCAGCTCAGAGCTGCAGCCATGCTGTCGAACCGCCGTTTTGCTACACTGTTATTATTGAGAGCTTTGTTTAATTTGTGACATTTGGTGAATAAGTGAGTTCGATGTCGCTACCTTCATTTGCACCTCTTGCCGCGAGGTAGGTTCATCTGCGACTCTTGACAGGAATAGGTCCAATTTTGATTTGAAAACATCTACATCCACTCCACTCTGTGTACGTCCTCAGGATCTTTAGGGGAATATTAAAAAGCTGTGGGCCCCTGAAACCCAAGTTGTTGCTGTAGCTGGTCTTGAAGCGTGATGGCATTTCTGTTGCCTTTGACACTGTGCAGTGTTGACCCGTTCTGGTATTGGTGTAGCTTTGAATGCCAAATTTGGCACAATTCCTTCCAGATCTTCCAGATGTATATTACTGCATACCTCTCCCGCCTTCGCTCCAGGGAGTAGAGTCTTAGCTGTTTCAGCCTTTCCCAGTAGCTTCTTTGTGAAGTTTCGCTGGATTGCTTCAAGGTCAGCGTGTTAATTTTACACTGTTGGGTGACCATAACAGGCGGCTGAGGACGGATGTTCTCCAGAGAGAACCATCATAGTTTCTGAACGTTCTCAGGATCCAGTCGTCTGCATTTTGTGGTCACCCTGGTAATTTGCACTCGGAAAGCGGTATCATCACTCATGCCGATACCTAGGTCACTCGTTGATTTAGGTCCTGTAATTGTTCCCTGTAAGTTTTATATTCAGCTTTGAACGCTGGTAGCTCAGGGCTTTTCAGCATTAAACTGCATATTATTGTCCTCAGCTCTAACTCCTGCTGCAGGTGTGCAACATCGCTCGGGTTCTGTATTTTTCCGTGAGACTTTCTTATTGTCTGCAAGGGTGGCTATCTTAGAAACTTAGGGCATATCTGAGAGGGCCACTATGAAAATCAGTGGTCCCAAGACAGTGCTATGTGGAGCAATAATATGCAGTTTAATGCATATTATTGAGGACAATAATATGCAGTTTAATGCTAAAAAGCCCTGTGCTGCCAGCATCCAAAACTGAATATAAAACTTACAGGGCACACTAGTCCACAGGGAATTACAATCCCAGAGCCTAAATCAGTGAGGGACCTGGATGTCGATATGAGTGCACATTGGCAGTGTCGCCACAAAGTGCAGACGAATGGATCCTGAGAACGTCCAGGACCAGAGAGAAGGAAACTCTGATGGTCCTTTGCGGAACATATGTACATTTGAAGTGAGGATGTGGGGGTGAGGATGTGAGGTAAATGGGAGTGGGATGTATGGGTGGGTGTGGGCAGAGGGAGGTATCGATGAAGGGAGAAGGTGGTTAGGAGTGAAGAGAGGAAGTAGGAGTATGTGTGTGTGTGTGTATATATATATATATATATATATATATAT
>NC_068982.1:26155784-26156518 GCF_001194135.2 Octopus bimaculoides
TGTGTGTGTGTGTGTAATTTTTCAATGTGTACAAATAACACTGAATAAATAAATAAATAGTTACCAGGGTAGCCAAAGTTCACTTAAGTGCCAAGGATGTTACAGCTTACTTATAATGGTAGAAGTCCCAGGGTTTAGTGAAATGTTTTTGTATAACAGATAAATTAAGAAATGGAGTGAAACGCAGGTGTTATTCAAATGAAATGTAAGAAGACATTATCTCATCCTGTTCTCAGAGAATTCTCTTGTAAACACGTTTAAAGAACGCATTTATCGTTGCAAACATTGCCAAAAACATACCGTTAGTTCCTATAAGCAGTTTCTACCAATCTATAAAATTCGACTTTTCACTGTCTTTTTACATTTCATTTCCACTACATATATCTATTTATACGCCTTTAAGTTTTATTTCCACTCATCTACCGCACTATATTTCCCCACTCGTAATCTTCTGTTAATTTCTTTCTCTCCCCGCCTTCTCTTTCTCTAAATTGCCTTTGACATTAAATCCATTAACGGTTTCTTAAAAATCACATTCGGTTAAAATGGCTTATTGATATGCTTTGTTTGTCTTTTTTCTCTGACGAGACGGTTACATTGTTTTACATTGTTTTATTCCCTCAGGGATAATACCAATGTTTTCTTCGAAACATATGTCGGAAGTATAAAGACTTGAATAACACCTGCGTTTAACTTATGTATGTATGTATGTATGTATGTATGTATGTATGTAT
>NC_068982.1:26156855-26159188 GCF_001194135.2 Octopus bimaculoides
TATATATATATATATATATATATATATAGATAGATAGATAGATAGATAGATAGATAGATAGATAGATAGATAGATATTTTTTATCTTTTATCTTTTATGGGTATCAGCCAGCTAGGCCATACTGGTGCACCGCCTTTTCTGTGTCCAGGGATTTTTCTAGTATTGCTTCTGGTGAAGTAGCGAGTTGGACGCTACCGCTCTTCTTTGTGCCTCATGCTGCACTGTGGGTTCGTCATGAATTGTAGATAAAAAAAGCTGTCTCTTGAATACCAGGATATTACAATATTGAATACCAGGATATTACAATATTGGGTTCGTATCTTCAATGGGGAGGATGGGTCCTTTGGTACTGTGCAGTGCCGTCCAGTTCGGGGATTGTTGTAAATTTCGATTCCGAAATTTGGAGCTAGACCATCCATTATCTTCCACACGTATAGCACTGCATATCTCTCACGTCTCCTCTCCAGGGAATAGAGTCCCAGCTCCCTTAATCTCTCCCAGCAGTTCATGCGTTTTACTGAGTCTATCTTCTTTGTGAAGTGGTGTTGGATCACTTCTAGTTCCGCAATTAGTTTTACACTCTGTGGAGACCACAGTTGGGAGCAGAGTCCAGACGACTGAGGACAAAGGTTCTCCAAAGCAGAAGCATGTGTCTCTGTTCCTGGTCCTGAAGGATCTAAGGATGCAACCTGCCACCCGCCTGCATAGTGTTGCCATCCGCACAATGTGCTCATGGAAAGTTGCGTCGTTGCTCATGTGGATTCGCAGGTCACGCACCGATTCTAACTCTGAGATTACATTGCCTGCTGGTCCCGTGTACTTTAGCTGTAGTTTGTTGGTGGGCTGATAGCAGAGAGTTTGAAATTTTGGGTCATTAAACTGCATATTATTCTCATCAGGCCATTTATATATTGCAATCAGGTCATTCTGCAGTCTTAGGATGTCAGTAGGATCCTTAACTGTCCGCGGTACTTTTGTATCATTGGCGTAGCTGGTGAGTGTGGCTGACTCTATGGCTTAGGGCATGTCCGAGAGAGCAACCACAAACAGTAGTGGACCCAGCTCCGTTCCCTGGGGGACTCCACTGAGGATTGGTGCCACTTCAGAGAGAGAGTACCATTTACTGTGACAGCCTGACTTAGGAAATCATTCAGCCACTCTCCCAGTCTACCAGCGTTACCGTGGTCATGCAGTTTGTGGCATACCATCCCATGATCGACTTTGTGAAACGCCTTGGCAAAGTTGAGATATATCACATCTACATTTGAATGGTTGAACTGTTGTTTTAGTACCCAGTCGAAGTGCTGTAGTAGCTGTTTAAGCAGCCTCGTCTAGGACGGAAACCATGTTGCGTGTCTGTAAGCAAGTCATTTTCCTCTAGGAACGTGGTCAGTCTTTTCTGACAATGCGTTCCATGATCACGCTGACATGTGAGGTCAGAGAGATAGGTTTGTAGTTTATAGCATCTACTCTACTTCCTCCTTTGTGGGCAAGGCAGATTATTTCTTCTTTTAATGTTTGAGGACATGTATGGCATTCTTAGGAACTCTAGAAAAGCATTTGCAGTGATTTTGCAAGAGCCTTCTTGTATGATTATAACAGAATTGTTGAGAGTCCATCAGAGCCTGTAGCAGAGTTTAGGTTTATCTCATCAATGGCCTACGATACATCCTCTTCTGTAATGCCAATGTAATTGATGGTCGCCTTTTTCTCTTGTAGATTAGAGGTGTTGAAGAACTCATCAGTTCTGCTTATTTTCATGTTTTCTAGTGGGGAGGTAAAAACACTTTGGAGCTTCACTTATCCTCTTGGGAGTCTGCAGTCAGTGAGCCCTTTTCATCAAACAGTGGCTTTATCCTGTATCGCACTGAGACAGACTCTTTTGCGAACTTGCAGAAGGTTTTAAGGTGGCTTTTTATATTTTCCACCGTTCTGGCTTCCCTCTTTACCTTTTATATTTCATGGGAGTGTCTGATTTTATTCTTAGTCTCTAGGAGCGACATTTTGAGATAGGGTTTTTGCTGTCATTAGGCTCCTTATTTAAGCGATTCGTGATCATTATCCTCCGTCTCATTAAGATTCTTCTATCTCGGGGAATAATGTTCTTGTGTTTGGTGGCTTTTGTTCTCTGGTACAAACTTAATGCATATGGCTCGGATAATCGGCATGAATTTATTGAATTTCATGTTAGTTTCTTGCATGGACAGACTTTAAGCCAGTTTTGGTGGAGTATCTCTTTGTTGATGGACTTCCAGTCAGCTTTCCCCCTCTCTTTCTTTCTCTCTCTCTCTCTCTCTCTCTCTATATATATATATATATATATATATATATAT
>NC_068982.1:26160004-26166266 GCF_001194135.2 Octopus bimaculoides
GTGTGTGTGTGTGTCTGTCTGTTTGTACCCGCGTCATCGCTTGACAACCGATGGTGGTGTGTTTACGTCCCCGTAACTTAGCGGTTCGGCGGAAAAGACCGATAAAATAAGTAATAGGCTTACAAAGAATAAGTCCTGAGGTCGATTTGCTCGACTAAAGGCGGTGCTCCAGCATGGCCGCAGTCAAATGACTGAAACGATTAAAAGAATAAAAGAATATATAAATGCATATTGATATATATATATATATATATATATAATACAGTGTACATTTAAAACACATCAGAGATGCCTCTAATAGGACATCTAACCCGCTAGAAAGAGCAGCCAGAACTCTATACCACAATTAGGGATAATTTCGAAAGGGAATGAAAAATTAAAACATTTACCAATCTATTTTTCGAACCAGGTTTTAGCAAAAATAAAATAGTTTGCAAGATCAACTATCATCAGCGGAGTATATAGTCTATTGACTAATTTTTTTTTCTCGCTAGACTACTGGTAGTAAATAGAATTTCTGAAAACTTTTTGCTACCCTGAGATTTACTAATATATATATATATATATATATATATATGCATAGGAAAATGCTTCGAGGTGTGCGGACAATATTCGAACTGACTTGGTGCTTCAACTTAAATACGTAATTCAACTGAATCTCAATTATTTCTCATATATATATATATATATACATACATATTTGTGTGTATGAGCTAAATATTTAGGCTTAAAGCACAGTAGAATATATTAAGGCGAGTTAAAAAAACTTTTACGCAAGTAACTGTAAATACAAGCACTCAAGTTAAACACCCACACATAGGAGTGAGCAGCCGCCAGCTAAGTGAGTTAAGGACATTCTTTGGCACTGATCGCTTTCCTCTACAACCAACTTCCGCAAGTAGTTTTTCGAAAATTCCCCTTGTGTAATTTTGGTCATAGGCGTAATCCCATAGCTTTCGAGAAAACGCTTACTCAGACGTCAATCATCCCTTAAGCATCTAGAGGCTTCTGGTATTTGTATACCAATCTCCGATCGAAGCAGTACAATATTCAATACGCCTTCTGTTAAAGTTATCATTAGATTAAGCAGGCTATTGTTCTGTATTTCGTTTATATATCAGGTATCCCGTGAGGCTTGAGCCGCCTCACGAGGATCTGTTTTCTTTCCGGGTTTAATCAGTCTTTACGTAGCTTTTTCCTATTTCTCCAGTCTACTTCTTTTCTCTACCACTGCAAAACAACAAAGAAGTTGTGTTGTCACTATAACCTCTGGCCAACTTTGTAACCGAAAAGTAAGAAACTCTTTCAGTTTAAAGTCGATGTCGGCCTCTAGAGCTGGAGGCACTTAGAATGAGCCGATTTAGCTTGTTTCCATCCCAGATAATACCGGATCTGCGAACAGGAGTGCAGTGGTTTTGCTAACGTTAACTGTCCCACTTTTTTCTGCGTACTGTAAAAACATTATATGCGCATAAATATATGGCACACCAGCCTCTATCTGTCTCCCTTTCTTGTACGTTTTGTATTTTCTTACTTCACATCTCTATGTGTCTGAATTCGAAGTCCTCTCTTTATGCTTGATTAATTATTCACCAGCTCATTTGTTTAGATTACTACAAACACTGCTGTAAGTACCTCTTTCTGTCATTTCTGAAGGGGTCATTTTACAACGCGTATAAATATTGAGTGACAATTTGTCAAAATTTCTATATTGCTTATGAATGTCTAAAGTCAGGCTTTTCCTCTACTTAGTATATTGGGGTAGGTGTTCAAGTATACTGAAGTCCATTATGCTAAAAAAAAAAAAAAAAGAAACATACACGCTCAAAACTTCTTTCTCATACCAGGAAGAAATGTACGCGTAGATCTCTGAAACGAGATAATTTACAGGAAACAACAATAAAAACGATTTGTAAATTTGACACTACGCCACAGATTTGAGGAGAGGGAGATCGAATCGAAGCTAAGTTTCGACTTGTGGTTAATTGAATTGTTATCAACTGCAAAATGTTGAACTCCAAAAAAAAAAAAAAAAAAGGAAAACATTTAGAGGTATCTCATCTCGAACGAAACCTCAAATATTAAGTAATGAAAATATTGAAACCCTTGTTCCAATAAAAGAAACCGTTATTATAACTTATCATTATGCAGTTGCTTTTCGTTTTTTTGTTTTCATTTTCTATGATGTATAAAGTACCAGCTGAACACGAGTCTCGATGTAACCTTTTGGCCTCTTCCCTACAAGTTTCAGGCTTCGTGTCTAAGGTAGAAAAAAATATTATGTTTTGCATTATTTAAAATATTTGTACAAGCTGTACCTAAGTCTCAACTAAAAACGTCATGGAACTACAAGATTTTGCATCGAAAAATGGTAACAACTGAGGTACCATGCAGCTGAAAAAAATTGATATCTGTGTATAAAAGAATATTTATAAAATTTATAAGGCGGTAAGTTGACAGAATCACCAGCGAGGCGAATAAAATTCTTTGTGGAATCACTTTCGTTTCTTTAAGTTTTGAGTTCAGATTCCTCCGAAGTCGGCTTTGCATTTAATCCTTTTGTAGTCGATAAAATAGATTCCAGTTGAACACTGGATGTTATTGACTTATCACATTCCCTGAAACTTGCTAGTTCTATGCCAAAAGTTTTGAAACAATTATCATTTTTGATATTGCTGTTGTTCATGCTACAATGAAAGCGTGTGGCTCAGTGGTTAGGGGTATTCGGCTCACAATACTAACGTCATGAGTTCTATGCCCGTCAGCACGTTGTATCCTTGAACAACACACTTTATTTCATTTTGCTCCAGTCCACGCAGTTGGCAAAAATGAGTTGTACCTGTAATACAAAGGGCCAGCCTTGTCATTCTGAATCTCCCTGAAAGCGATGTTAATAGTACGCGTGTCCGTGGAATGCTCAGCCACGTGCACGTTAATTTCACGAGCAGGCTGTTCCATCGATCGGATCAACTGGCAACTTCTTCGTGATAACCTACGGAGTACTAATTAATCCTACAACTATAACTCTTGTTGCTGTTGTCTACTATGAAGAGACGCCTGTAATATATTTCAAGGAAGATTTGAATTTCACCCAGTTTCATTTTAAGAAAAATAGATTTAAGATTTATTTTATGAGCAAAGAGCTGTTAGCTCAGGGTGGAAAAATAAGATTTGTCGTAGACGCTTAATATATTTTGCACTGTTTATACGTAATTTAAGTCGATTTCTCTGGAGAGTCAAAAAGAGATGATAGCCAAAATTGTAACAAGAGATATGATCATAATAAAGATTTTGATTTAAAAAAAATCACATTAAAAACATATCATGACAGTTAAAAAAGAATTTGGAAGAAGTCCGTGTGTCTTGTGTGACGCGATGGACGAGAATGAGTCAAGGTGACAAGTGAAGCTGGTATTCCACCCACCAACACACAAGCTGGTATTGCTTAATAAGGGGAAACGAAATACAAAAGTCACGAATAGATTACGTTGATATAGACGTTACGCATCGGCTCATCATCACTTTTGCGGTGGAAATCAGATAGGATCTGCATTAACTTGCTGTTCCTGGTGAACCCCGAAGACTATAAAATAATATTGGAAGTGTACCGTTTTGAGCCTATGTAAATATGTATGTAAGTGCATATACATATATATCAAGATATACATGTTTCCGTACGCTTTCCTCCTCCATCAAATTCCACTCACAAGACATAGGTCAATCCGGTGCTATGATAGAAAACACTTGTGCAAGATGCTGCGTAGTGGGACAGAATACAGAAGCACAAAATGGTGAAGTGAACTTCTAAACCACTCAGCAATACCGTTTGCCAACCTGCTGTACTCTGGAGCAAGAAGTAATCTGCTCGTTATTCAGGAAATGACCCTACGGGTGTTTGTCTTCGGCTCCTAACGTTGGTAACCCTTCTTCGCCACCCAAAACCTATCAAAGTTACCTAATATTCTTATACTTTGAGGTCATTATCTGTACAAAAAATTGCCAAGAAATTACTATGACAAAGGAAGTAATTGCTTCAGGCGGCAGGAAGCTAGACTGGTTAGTTTGTTTATAGAATTTAGATGAGTATTTCCTTGTCTTTTGTTCAGATACTTCCGGACAGTAGAGAAGCAATGTCCGGTCATGAGTTCAGTTCCCTTGCTGGCACTTCGTTTTCTTTATTTCTTTATTTCGCATTTAATTTGATAGGTGCAAGCATGGAAAAACGGTTAGAAAGTTCGATTAGTTATCATAGGCTTCTTGCTTCATTTTTCAGTCCTCGGCAGCTTGGTCGCCTCCCAGTGTAGGCCTGTATTCATTCAATGATTGTGAGTGAAAATACCGAATGCGGCATATGTATTTGCCCATTTTTCATTTTATCATAAAATAAAATGTTTTAAGTTTTAGTAAATGAAAATCTATAGGTTGAATGTTATATTTATTGACAATATTATATATATATTTACAATTCAAACTGTCCACCATTTGCTTTCACCCCAACCCTTAGTTCTTAATCCCAGCCATTTTCATCTCACAATTGTTTATACCAGCCATTTTCAATGCTACAATTTGTTCACATTTTGTTTGAACTGCCATAATTAATTGAGGCTACACTATAATACAAAGGATTGTTAGGAAGCGTGAGAGAACATTTGCAATTATTTCTAAAAATAAGAATGTTTTAATTTATGTTTGAAAAATGGGTAAGTAATGAGTAAATGTATAAGTCGCCCTCGGAAGATAGAGAGAGACTGTGCAAGCAAGACGGATGGACTGCACGTTCTCATACATATTTTCTCGATGATTCTCACTGTGAATTACGTTAAGGGAACCTGTATCCGTGGAATATTCAGCCACTTCAATACTGCAGTTGATGGATGTCATCTTTGCCTACAGATTTCAAACGACCTAATTACTGAGTCACTGCATTTATGATGGTGAAGAAAAATTCTGTAACTGTTTGATCTTTTATGCATCACCTCTTCTCATTTCCAAATGTGATTGGAATCTTATCGACCTCTCTGTTAAAATATTCTGCAGCCATATACCTGTCCCTTCGTCTCGAATAACATTTATTGTTTGGTCCTTAATCTGCATTCCAAATTATTGAAAACTTTAACTTCACTTCTGCCTGTTTCATCCACTGCAGAGTGTTATGGCAAAAATTGTGGACAATCGGTCTCTTAAACACATTTGTAATATGTCGCGAAGTTTGTACGTAACAAAGTTGATGAGTGTGGCAGAAGTGAAGTAAAGTTTTAAAGAAATTGATACATAGGTTGTAGGTCGAAAAATACTTGGCATTTGGATGACAAGGTACATATGGAATTTGTGACGAAAGTATAAGTTACTTGGTTATGTATGGCTGTGGCCAGCTAGGAATATTTTAAGTCATAAAGATTCCACAGGTAATACGAGAAAGATCGAATGGCTATAGAATCAGAGTACTAAACGGAATTTACAGAAACATATGCACTTTAACAGTGGGGTGAATGGCAATATGATAAGTAAAACAGATGAATTCTTGTGCGTCTAACAGTAGGACTGTACTGGTATGACTGACACAGAATTCGGTGGTAGGGGAGTTCAATATTTCAATTTACGTGGCCTCTCTGTACCCTACATTCCTGCAAACGCAAGAAGCGATTTATAATCACGCTTGGAACTGTCTCTTCCACGTGCCTATAAAATCAATTGTTTTCGCAATTATTTTCCCCAAGTATTCCTTTTCGTCCACAAAATATTAACAAATACCATCTTCACCCCACTGCTCTCCTCACGCCTTGCACTTTCTTCTCTACTAAAACAATGCATATATGCAAAAATATTTATTTTTCACTCATAGATGTGTTAATGAGGTTGCATATGTTGATAGGCACGTAAACACTCCTATGTCTGCCTGTTCAGCTCATCACATTCCTCCCTACCCAACTTCAAATCTGTCACTCTGGACACTGATCCACTATCAATGCTTCAACCCTTGCCTCTTCCTCTTCCCCATTTTAAGGCATGTATTCCTAAAAACACTCCTAGATCAGTTCCACTCCTCATGACAGCCGATCTTTTTGACACTCAACAAACTCCCCTTTGAATTTACTATACCAGTCACTGTTTAACTCATCACTTCCCTCCACACTTCTGTCCAATGACCTACAATCTACACCCTTATACAATTATACCCCTTGCTCCCGAGTCAATAATTTTTTTGAAAACATTACGTAAAGTATGTATGTATGAATGTATATATGTATATATACATGCATAT
>NC_068982.1:26166970-26167551 GCF_001194135.2 Octopus bimaculoides
TGTCCTGTTAGGGGTCACCTCTTTTGTGTATAAATGTACACTAATTTTATGCATCCATATATATATTTATATATATGTGTGTGTGCAAATATGTGTATGTATATATGTATATTTACCTACGTATATATATATATATATATATATATATCTGTATATATATCTACACGTATATATGTATGTGTTGTATCGCACGTTCGATGTACGATGTAACGAGATAATAATAAGGTCCTCGCAAATCGTTCTACTCAAGATACTGGTAATAACCCTCGAAAATACGCAACCCTAGGCATATATTTATATTTATGAATTTTTATGTGTTAATAAATTTTTATGTTTATGAATTTTTATATATTTATAAATTTTTGTGTATATGTATGTATTTAAAAAATTTTAGAAATTCTTTACATATCATATAGATGAATGCATCTATGGATATTTTTGTATACGACGGAGAATTTTGCTAATATGGATTGAAGGAATATATACATCGTCCTTTGGATTTGTTTTCTCTCCTCTATAATTTTATATGTATGTATATATTTATATATATATTTGTATATGTATATGTATATATATATATA
>NC_068982.1:26168381-26173618 GCF_001194135.2 Octopus bimaculoides
TATATATATATACATAAATTAACAGAATGAGATAAAAATCTAAGGCTGTGAAAGATTTCAGAACATTTATAAATAGGTCTTACAGTCGTATACAAAAATATACATAGTATTTAAAATACTATTGGAACTTACTCAGTAGGTACATGAATCTTATCTGTATACCATTCTGCCTAAATAATGGAACTGCAGATACAATATCTCTGCATATCTCACGTCTATTTTCATACCTCCACTTCACTCTCTACTTCATACCTTATCCAAAATAACTATTGCTTAACCATTTTCTCACACCATCTCCGATCAAGGGCTATATAAAATATCCCGGAAACAGGTGTAAGATCTATTTATAAATGCTCTGAAATCTTTCACAGCCTTAGATTTTTATCTCATTCTGTTAATTTTTAAAAATATATATACGCATGCTGATATATGACCTACGTTGGACTCCTCATTTGCATAAACGCCGAACCTGGAGCTTAACTATAGTCTGTTCATAGCACTTACTCAGCATTACCTGACACTTTTGGGTCCTCCAGAGGACCTTCTTGGTTTCCTTATCTCTAGTTCTGAATGTTCTCAGGATCCATTCAGCCAGTTGTCAGCACTTTATCGTCATCCTGTTAATGTGTACTTGAAAAGAGGTACCATGAGTCATGTCGATACCCAGGCCCCTCACTGATTTAGGCTCTGCGATTGTAATCCCTTGTGGACTAGTGTACCCTGTTTTATATTCAGTTTTGGTCGCTAGTAGCGCAAAGCTTGGAGGTTTTCCAGTACTAAACTGCGTATTATTGTCCTTAGCCCATCTGTAAATTGAGTCCTACTCCTGCTGCAGGTGAGCAACATCACTGAAGTTCTGTATTTTCTGCGAGACATTCGTATCGTTTTCGTAGCTAGCAAGGGTGGCTATCTGGCCAGCTGAGGGCATATCTGAGAGGGCCACTATGAAATGTACCGGTCCTAAGACAGTGCCATGTGGAACACTGCTCACTATTTTAGTTTTCTTTGAGGTGGTTCTATTGCCCACTACTGCTTGACTTCTATCTTCAAGAAAGTCATGTAACCACTCACCAAGTTTTCCAGCTATGTCAATATCACGCAGTTTGTGGCATATCATACCATGATCCATTTTAGCAAAAGCTTTTGCAAAGCCAAGGTATATTATGACCACAACCACATTTGAGTTGTTGAGTAACTACCTCAAACCCAGTCGTAGTGTTGTAAGAGCTAGGTCTGGCAGCTCCTACCCGGTCGAAAGCCATTCTAGGCATCACCCAGTAAGTTATTTTCTTCAAGGAATGCGATTAGCTTCCCTCTGACTATCCGTTCCGTAACTTTTGCAGATGTGTGAAGTCAGAGAGACAGGCCTATAGATGTTGGCATCTGCTCTGCTTCCTCCTTTATGGAATGGGTATATTATTCCCTCCTTCAGTTTGCTTGGCATACTGCCATCTGCAAGAAAGCTCTTGCAGAGAATCTGTGGAGGTTTCACCAGGGCACTCTTACACGCTTACACCAGCGGTTGTGCTTGCGTCCACATTATATATGGCTAGTAGTATATCTTCTTCGCTAATGTCGATGTAATCCTGAGGCAGCTGAGGCAGCAAAGAAATCAACCGGTTCGTTCACTTACCTGTGTTCCAACATATATGGGTGTAGGATGTTTATCCGGGTTTTTTTTAAGGAATTTGTCCAAAGACTTCTTGAACTTGATGGGGTTTGTTTCTGTTTTAATGTGTTTTGCTGTAATGTTATAGAGAGCGGGACCAGTTGAGATGAAATACTTGTGCTGTATAGTTGTTACGAGATGCGCGCATCATTTATTTCGTGGGCGGATAGCACGGGGCCCAAGTGTTAGGTGTATCTTAAATGTGATGCCAACATCATTTGGGCAATGCTGATGGAATATTTTCCACATCATGCAAATGATGCAGCACTTACGGCGGTGTTGGAGAGAATAAAGCTTGAGCTTTTCTTGTCAATCCCAATAGACAAGGCCTGTCATGCCATCTATCGTTTTTGTAATTGACCTTTGAGGTGCTTCAACTTTCATGATACTTCGTTTCGTGTGAGGAGACTACAGTGGACAAAAGTATTCAAGGTAGGGGCGGGCAAAAGTGGAAAAGAAAAGGATAATGGTGTGAATCTCTCTCGACTAGTAAGTTTTGAAAATCCACGAACACATTCTACGGGCCATTTCAACTGTTTATATGAGCAGCTCAGCTCATGTTGCGGTCCATAATTACCCCCAAGTCTCTGATGTTAGATGCCAGGAGAGTTTCACGTGAAAAAAAGTAGTATGGATGTTTCACGGTATCCTCTTTTCCAAAGAAATAGCAGCCGGACACACGTGACCAATGCTGTGTAAAAAGAAAGAGTAGCAGAGGGAAAAGAAGGGGAGGAAGTAGAATAAAAGTGAGCAACGAGAGGTAGAGAGAGAGATATATATAGTAGTAGTAGCGGTGAGAGGCGAAGGACGAGTAACAAGAGATAGAGAGAGAGATATTATCTCCACACATAATATTAGCCTGTTAAATAGGGATACATTTACTAATACTATCATTAATTTAGCTAATACCATCCATCCCCTAGAAATATTAATAACAAGGTTATTGTATCTGAAGTCAATTACAACAGAATCAAATTTATGTCAAGTAACTCTAAAATTTAAAATTCTATATACCAGTGTAAAATTACTTCTGATAATGAAGTATTTTTTATATAGGCAGCTCATCTTCGCAGTTATCTAAAAGTACGGGGCTTAGTAAATTAATTTGGTATTTAAAAGACCGCAATAAACAATTTAATTTAGATTGGTTGATTCTCTCAATTTTGATACCTTACGATAAAGGCAGGGAATTCTGTCTTCTCTGTAATTCTGAACTATATTTTATTCTTTTTTTCTAAAACTTTTCTTGTAAACACGGTTATAGAGCATGCATGCCGATGTAAACATTAGAAGAAACACACCTTTAGTTCATATAAGTGATATTTATTATTATATATAATTTAAACATTAATTTTCTTCTTACATATCACATTGACTAGATATATTTTTTCCAAGACTTTAGAGTTTTATTTAATTTACATATCGTTATATACTCCTCATTTATTTGGTTCTTTCTTTCCTTTACCCCTCCTATTTCTATAGGCTACATTTTAAAACAAACTTAATAGCATTATTCTGTTAAAATGTCTTATTGACGAGTTTCTTTTCTTCATTTCCCTGAAGAGAAGATTACATTGTTTTACATCATTTTATTCCTTTCGAATAATACCAATGATATCTTCGAAACATGTGTCGGAAGTAAAAGAATTTGAATAACACCTGCGTTTAACTCCATTTATTTATTTATATATATTATACAAAATATTTCACGTAAACCCGGAGTTTCTACCTTTAAAAACGAGGAGTGTGTGTGTAATTTTTTGTTACCCTGGTAACTATTTGTCTATTTTTCCGTGTTAATTAACAAGAGAAAAATACATTTATATATATATATATACACACATATCGAGAAAGAGAGATAAAGGGAGCTTGAGAAAGAGAGGGAGAGATGCAGGACTATTTAAGTGGTTAAGAGAAGTTCACTTCGTAATTACGAGGTTTCAGGATCAATGTTACTCCATAGCAACTTGGAAAGCAACTTCTATGATATAGGCCCGATCACCTATCGCGCCCTCAGTACATCGCGGATTTTTCTGGCTAATATATGTAAATTTATATCGCGGAATCGGGTTTATGCGGCCGATAGGTATTTATATTTTTTTAGATTTTAATTCTTTCTGTGGTAAAATAAGCATTTTCAGGTCTAAAAATTATAAAATAATAATTAAAAATACTTTACAGTACTGCACTGTATAACACTTCAATTAAAATATATTGAAAGAAAATACGTAGCATACCGTAGATGAATAAACATAAGAATTGCACATACTGTATGGAAAACGAAATTCGGAAGGTGAGCGTGTGGTGTTGTTTTGCATTTAAAATAAAATAAATATATGCATATTATAAAAATAAAAAGTAATATGCACCACATTACTGTTTCCATTTCGTGGATTTTCACTTATCGCGGGGGATTTTGGAATGTAACATCTCCGATAGTCGACGGATTACTATAATCCTTAAGCCTGCTTCAATTATTGAACTGTAGTGATGCTGGAAGATACATTTGAATGGTTCATTTCAATCAAATCGACGCAAGACCCTATTTTAAGTCCGGCATGTACTTCATTGGCCTCTTTTTAGCAAAGCGATAGGTTACAGGAAACGTAAGCAAACTAACATCATTTGTCAAGTGGGAAAACACACACACACACACACGCACGCACGCATACGCACACACACACACACACACACACACACACACACACACACACGCACGCAATATACGCACATACGCATACACTCACACAGATATATCTTTTATTCGTTCGAGTCATTTGACTGTGGCCATGCTGAGGCACGGCATTGAAGGTTGTTAGTCGAACAAATCGATCCCAGGGCTTATTTTTTTAATGCCTGGTACTTATTCTATCGGTTTTTATGCCGATCCGCTAGTTTATGGGGGCGTAAACAAAATAACACTCTCACCAAGAGGTAGTGGGAGACGTACACACGCATACTTTCTCTTTCTCATACACACATACTCTTTCTCTCTCACACACACACGACGGATCTCTTTCAGTTTCCGTCTACCACATTCACTTACAAAATTGCGGTCGGTCTGAGACAGTAGTGGAAGACGGCCAAGGTGCCACACAGTAATACTGAATTCGGGACCAGGTGGTCAGAAAGTTAGCTTCTTACAACACAACGATGGCTGTACCTATATATATATACACATACACATATATATATTAATAAATCTCAGGGTAGCAAAAAAAAAAATTAGAAATTCTATTTGCTACCAGTGGTCTAGCGAGAAGAAAAAAACTAGTCAATAGACTATGTATTATTTATTTAAATACAGTGTACATTTAAAACACATCAGAGAGATGTCCATAATAGGACATCTAACCCGCTAGAAGGAGCATTCAAGACTCCAAACCACAAATTTTAAATTTTTTTGCTACCCTGAGATTTATTAATAATGATAATATGTTTTTTGGCTAATTTCTGGAAGAAAATCGGCATTTTTTTATATATTTGCTGCCGATAAGAAAAAAACCGCACATGCGCGGTAGATTTGAAAAATTATAACATATAAGCACTACTCATGTTTTTATGTAGT
>NC_068982.1:26173951-26176451 GCF_001194135.2 Octopus bimaculoides
ATATATATATATATAACGGATTTCCATACACTCTTCGTCTATGTAATTC
Source organism: Octopus bimaculoides (assembly GCF_001194135.2). Taxonomy (NCBI): domain Eukaryota; kingdom Metazoa; phylum Mollusca; class Cephalopoda; order Octopoda; family Octopodidae; genus Octopus; species Octopus bimaculoides. The sequence goes on from NC_068982.1 coordinate 26,174,001, forward strand.
ACTCGCAAGATATTAGTTAGTACGGCACTAGAGTAGAAGATAGTTCCCCAAGGTGCAGCGCATGGAGACGGACCTTGCAACCACCGGGTTGCGAATGATACTTCTTAACTATACCGTCATACATACATACACGCGCTCACTCACACGTAAACGTGTATGCATGCATGCATGCACATATGTACTTGTGCAGGTTGTATTGTGTATGCATGTAAAAACAATAAACCGGAAATAGATTGAATCTTGCGATTTTTTCCCAGCACCCTTCACTTCTGGGTGCAATGAGTAAGCGAATGTAGAATTATGGATTGCTGGAAGTTTTAGAGTTCTAGACGACGAATGATGTGGCATTTATTCTCGTCCTTACGATCACTCCTCACATACATTCACACACACACACTCACACATACAAACACATAAGCATGCATATATGCATTTTGTATGTGTGTGTGTGTGTCCGCTTAAAACTGGTGTTGTTTTGTTTCAGAATCTAGCAGTATTAGGGACAATATAATCAACCAAACGCTTTTAAATTAGTGCTGCCACATTATGATTGGATTCCACTGATTTGAAATCAATAAAAGAATATACAAATATTCACCCTTTTTGGCTAGTTATCCGCCACCCTTTCATCGTAATTTATGTAGTTTCTATATTGTTTCAAAATGTTGGAGGTATTTAGTCTCTCGTTAATAAAGTTCAGTTCTGAAACATCATTATCCTCTTCTCCAAATGGCATATGATATCCAAACTTCTGCATTTCATTATGAATCATAATGTTTTCAAGGGCCTTTCTAGCCGAAGTTGTTGTTGCCTTATTTACATTATTTACAATTGACGGATATTTGTCCTCATCTTGTCTGTTGTTAACACAACGTTTCGGTTGATATACCCTCCAGCTTTCATCAGGTGTCTTGGGGAAATTTCGAACCTGGGTTCTCATTCCTAAGGTATTTTTCGATGTTGTTGTTATTGTTATTATCAGTATTATTATTATTATTATTATTATTATTATTATTATTATTATTATTATTATTATTATTATTATTATGTTGTTTTTTTTCTTCCTTCTTCAAATTTTCTTCCATTTCTCGCCGAGTGTTTTCCGTACATCTAGGGCAGAGAAGCTCATTGTATGCATTTCCAGTTTACACAAGCAAATTCACAGGTAAAATATGTATTTAAAAAAATCAATAAATAAAGAAATTCATGAATAGATGTTGTTTTCACAGCGATAATCTCAGTACATGAGTCGTTCCAGTTAAGACGATTTTTTTGCACTACCTGTAGGGATGGTAGGCCTGGTATCATTTTCAAATGGGTTTCAGTACCTTTTTTTTTTATCATTCCTACAGATCCTGCAATCACTGTGACGGTAGTCACCTTGAGATGCCACATTTTTTCAATTTCTATTAGCAAGTCTTTATATTTACTGATCTTGTCAAATTCTTTCGCCGCTATATTATGATCGCAGGGAATACGCATGTCAATTAATAAACACATCTTTTTTGTCTGTTCTTTTATAATAATATCCGGTTTATTAGCTTTTATAGCTTTGTCGGTATGTACGGGGAAGTCCCAGAGAATCGACACATTTTCTCCTTCAGTCACAGCTTCAGGATGGTGTTTATACCATTTGTCAGCGGTTTTGATTGTGTAATGCCGACATGTTGTCCAGTGTAAATACTGGCCGACTCTGTCATGTCTTGCTTTATATTCTACAGGTGCTAAGACTACACCCTGAGATATGGTGGTCTATAGTTTCAATCTCATCGTTACAGAATCGGCATTGTGAGTCAGATCCATTTTTTATCACATTGGCTTGGTAGTTCCGGGTTAATAAGCTTTGGTCTTGAGCAGCTAATATGAAACCTTCACTCCCTGCTTTTAGCCCTGAGCTTCGTCACCATTGATGCGTGTGCTTCTGGTCGACATCTTGGCAAGTAAAACGCAAACCATACAAGGGATGGATCATGTCAACAGCTCGACATGAAGTATCGACAATTTTATCACATTTCACTTTGAAGGCTACATCCATGCAACCCAAGAAGAGAATGCCTCAAGTACCTACAACATAAAGGGCAAAAAACGTTGAGAGACAACAAATGTATAGTGTACAAGACCAATACTGAAAACATCAACCACATTATTGCCAGCTGTGAGAGAATGTCTTCCAAATATTGTCTTCCCATGAGGCTTAATGCGGTGACGAAAAGAGTCTGGAACAAGATTAGAAAAAGTAAAATACCTACAAACGAATTTGACCATATTGAGACCGACTGGTTAAAAGAATATCGGTGGAACTTAGAATTAAACAGCCACCAAGTTAAAATACAACTTGCTAGATATTGTTGTATGGGACTATAAAGAAAAGATATGTTCTACTCTGGAAACAAATGTGGTTAAAAAATACAAGAGAAAGAGGACATCTATTGACCATTGATACGGAGTTTG
>NC_068982.1:26185213-26202665 GCF_001194135.2 Octopus bimaculoides
GTGTTTTTTCAGTGTTTGCAAATAACACGGAAAAGATAAATAAATAGTTACCAGGGTAGCAGAAATTCACACATGCACCAAGGATGTAACAGCCTATTTAAAAAGTCAGAAACTCCAGGTTTAGGGGAAATTTTTTTGTATAATATAGATAAATAAATAAATGGAGTTAAACGCAAGTGTTATTCAAATCTTTTTACTTCCGACATATGTTTCGAAAAAAAACATGGTATTATTTCAGAAGGAATAAAAGGGCGTAAAACAATGTAATCTTCTCATCAGGGAAAGAAAGAAACCAAGCACATCAATAAGACATTTTAACAGAATGGGATGACTGCGTATATGATGATGGGAAGGCTATGACGTTCTTTTAGAAAACGTTAGTAGATATAACGTCAAGGTAGTTTATAGAAAGAGAAGGAGGAGAAAGAAAGAAATTAGCAGAAAACTAATAGTGGAGAGATGTAGAGCGATAGGTGAATTAGAATAAAGCTTAAAGGCATGGGACTATATATATTTAGTGGAAGTGAAATGTAAGAAAAAAGTCAAAGATCGAATTTTATAGAATGGAAGAAATCACTTATAGGTTCTTATAGATATGCTTAAACAAAACCATTTGGTTAATAATTCCATGTGGTAGGCAGATCAAATCCCCTTACCAGTTTCGTAAAGCTATAGAAAAGAATTTCTCAAGAAATTCAAGATACTATTCGATTATTAATTCACACCGAATCAGGATAGGTTTTTCTAACACAAAAAATCTTTCACAAATCATCTCTTCGCATAATGATAAGTTGTTAAATACAAATCCACTTAATGAAAATACTAACATTGATTTTATTAACACTGACCATTCTTTAAATACTAATAACAGCGGGGTTATTGTTTCTGAAGTTGTCTCCAATCGCATTCGTTTTCTTAGCAGTAATTCTAAGACTAGAAACCTTATTTATCAATGTAAAATTACTTCCGGTTCTGACGTCTTTTATGTATATAGGTAGTTCTTCATCTTAGTTTCTAAAAGAATATCTAATAATCACTCTACGTTTAGGCATATCAATAAACGTAATAATACTGGGCTTAGTAAATTAATCTGGTATGTAAAAGATCATAATAAACAATTTGATTTGGAATGGAATATTGTCTCTATATCTATAACGTATGATAAAGGTAAATCTTTTTGTTCGCTTTGTAACAGTGAAATATGTACTTTATCCTGTTCTCAGAGAATTCCCTTGTAAACACGCTTATAGGACGCGTTTACCGTTGAAGACATTGGCAGAAACATACCTTTAGTTCCTATAAGTGATTTCTACCATTCTATAAAATTCGACCTTTGATTGTCTTCTAACATTTCACTTCCATTAAATATATCTACTTCCATGCCTTTAAGCTTTATTCTAATTCACCTATCGCTCTATATCTCTCCACTATTAGTTTTCTGCTAATTTCTTTCTTTCTCCTCCTTCTCTTTCTATAAACTACCCTGACGTTATATCTACTAAAGGTTTTTTAAGAACTTCATAGCGTTCCCTTCATCATATACGCAGTTATCACATTCTGTTAAAATGTCTTATTGGTGTGTTTGGTTTCTTTCTTTCCCTGATGAAAAGATTGCATTCTTTTACACCATTTTAATCCTTCTGGTATGATACCAATGTTTTCTTCGAAACATATGCCGGAAGTAAAAAGATTTGAATAACACTTGCGTTTAACTCCATTTATATATATATATATATATATATATATATATATATATATATATATGCATACATATATATATATATACATATGTATACGAGGGGGTACCCAATCGTAACCGGAAGCATTCTCTGTGGGACAAGCCCATTGTAGTTCAGGCTTCCCTTGCTAGAATCACTTGATGCAACCCTCAGACATCAGTCGGCTAAGTGACATCGTCGAATGAAGTCGTACTGCTACCTGATACGTCTTTGCTTTGCAGTGCTTCTGTGGAAACGGCAGCCGAAACAGTTATCAAGCTTCAAAAGAACGCTGCCGTGAGCAAAACATAAGTTTACAAGTGGTTTTCACGATTTACGAATGCTGACTTGTCACTTGAAGACCAATCACGTTCAGGGTGTTTGTCGACCTCTTGAACGAATGAATACATCACGAAAATTCATTATCTGACCTTGGAGGACCGTCGCCGAACAATTGATGGACTTGTTGGTATGAGTGTTGTATCCTGGAGCTCCTGCCAATGAATCCTGTGTGAAGAATTTCAAATGAAAAGAATTGCAGCAAAATTTGTGCCCTGCTTGATCACGGACGATCAAAGGCAGTCACGACTGAATGTATGTCGTGAACTGAAAGAACAGTTGGAAGTTGATCCGAACCTTTTTCCGAAGGTCATCACTGGTGACGAAAGCTGGTGCTACGGCTTCGACTCAGAAATGAAGCCACAATCAAGTCAATGGAAGCATTCAAGGTCACCACGCCCCTAAAAAGCGCGTCAAGTGAAATCCAATGTCAAGATGTTGCTGAGTTGTTTCATCAATACTAAAGGAATTGTCCACACAGAATTTGCTCCTCCTGGTCAAACCACTAACCAGATATTTTACTTGGCAGTTCTGAAGCCTTTGTGAGACGTGGTGAAACGAAAACGCCCAGACCTGTGGTAAAATGGAGAGCGGTGCTTTCATCATGACAAAGCACCTGTGTACGCCGCCTTTTGGCTTAAAATGGTATGACCTCGCTTACCCACCCTTCTTATTCGCCCGATCTTTCTTCCTATGACTATTTTCTGATCTGCCGAATGAAAAAAGTCCTTAAAGGAAAACGTTTTTCAGATGTGGATAAGGTGAAGAAAAAATGACCGAGGCTTTTAAACGCATCACTTCGCAAGAGTTCCAGGACTGCTTCGAACAGTGGAAAACGTGTCTAGACTGATGCATTATGTCAAATAGAGAATGCATTGAAGGTGATAAAAGTGTAAACATGTAAAACAAAGTAAATGAAATAATATTGCAAAATTGCGGTTTCTTTTCGGAACCCCCTCATATATGTGTACTTCTATGTGAAAAACACATTTGTCTCTATCAGTATATGTACGTGTGTGTGTATGTATGTATGTGTCGATATTTGTATGTATCTGTATATGTTTATATGCTATGCTTTATATACATATATCCAATATATTTATCCGATATCGTTGAATTAACAAGGTAAACTATACCTCTCCCTTGAAAAATATCTTATTTAAATTAAGCAATTTAAACCAGCATAGTCCCAAATGTATGAAATATACTAACCGAGAATCCGTAAAAATTCGAGAATGGAACGCCTAATGGAACACGTAAAAAAGGTCTTTGTCTACATATGAATGCTACCAACAATACAAAAATGGAACAATGTACAGGGTATAATATAATATTATTATGTTTTATACACACACACATACACACACACACACACACACACACACACACACACACACACACATATAAATTATATATATATATGTATATAAGTTATATATATATATATATATATATATATATATATATATATATATAAATTCCTATAAATTCAGCTACACACACACACACACACACACACACACATATATATACACACACACAAAACAAGAGAGAAGTTGGAAATAAGGTTAATAAAATTTTATTAACATTCATAAGACTAGTCCTACAATTGTTTCAGTTCATCAATTGCAGCATAAGAATTAATCACATTTAATTTAATTTAACTAAATTAATTTGGTTAATTACCACAAGTGAGAATATCTGCAGAGAAGGATGTACAGAAAAATTTATTATATTTAAAACAAAATTAAAACATAGAAACAGGAAGAATAAAATGTAACACCATAGTTAAAAATATGCACACAAGTATAAAACTAGATATAGTTATAAAAAAAGATATATAGTTAATTATAAATTAATATAAATAATGATAATGCAGACATACTCATGCAAAATGTGAGAAATGGTGATTTGTAAAAAACAATAAACTGTTTATTAAATTGTGGGAGTAGAGAAGTGAAATAATTAAGTATTCAATACACACATATATGCACACAAGCACGTAATACATGTACATACACTCTCACATACACACTCACACGCGTGCACACACATACATACACACACGCACACACATATATACATACATATACATATACAAATAGAAGGCTAAGCAAGATTAATACACTAAATTAATTAATGTAATAAAATTATTAATTGATATGAAGATAAAGTCATAATATATGAAGATTAAGTGAAAATAGAAAGTAGAAGGAATTGTGTTGAAATGAGCTTCCATAGATTCGGATAGAAGAAGAGAAAATCTAGACGCCGAGAACACAACAAAAATATACGATGGATTATTAAACCAAGTTCGGAATGAAAATAAGATACGAGATAATTAATGAATGAAACTAATATCAAATGTACTATTTAAATGTTAATTATACAAATCTAAATATTCATATGTAGTAGTTATCCTGCAAAAACATGTACACGCACTTATATTCGTATATATATAAAATATATATGCACATACGCACAGACACGGAAACATATATACATATTTATGCATACACATGAATACACATACGCGTAGTTACATACCTACACAAATATTGAACATAGAAGAAAAACAAAGTGAAAAATTTATACATACAGTAAAGTAAGTTACTTAATTTATTTAAAATAGGTTCTGTTAATAGTTATGCATATACCAACCCCAAAACAAAATGAAAAATCATACATCTCGTAAATTTTTAATCTATTCATAATAGGTTCTAGTCATGTCTATACCCACCCAAACACACATATACATATATATGTATATCTAAATACATACACAAATGCCCCCCCCACACACACATATATATATATATACATATATATACATGCATACGCATATATATATATATATATACATACATATACATATTTACACATACACAATAACATATATACTCAGCACATGGACATACACACACTAATAGGTAGATGAATATCCACAAATATGACAGTATAGACATATAAAGAAAGTTTAAAACAAAACTATACAAAAACATATAAAGGAAAAAGATATATAGATATTTTAATATAAATAAATAAAAAACATGGGGGATCAAAAGAATATGTACATATGCATATACATACATACACATAGACATACAATTATATGAATAAATACCCATCATATGCATATACACACACATAAACACTAATAGGCGGATGAATATCCATAAATTTAAGAATATAAAGATATGGATAAATAAAACTTTGAGTAAAAATACATAAACGTACATATATAAACATTATATATATATACATATGCCTCTATATATATGTGTGTGTATGTGATAGTGTGAGTGTACATGTATTATGTGCATGTGTGTATATATGTTTATATTGAATACCTAATTATTTCACTTCCCTACTACCATAATTTAATAAACGGCCTATCGTTTTTTACGCGTCACCATTTTACGAATTTTGCATGGGTTATCATTATGTATATTAATTTTGCATGCGTTATCATTATGTATATTAATTTATGACTAACTAAATATTTTTATAACTGTTTCTGTTTTAATAACTCTGTATATATTTTTAACTATAATGGTACTTTTTATTCTTCTTGTTTTTATGTTTTCAATTTGTTTTAAACATAAATTCTTATGTACATCCTTCCCTGATGATATTTTCACTTGTAGTAATTAACCAAATTAATTCAGTTAAGTTAAATTGAATTTGATTATTTTTTATGCGGCAAGTGAGGAATTGAAACAGTTGTAGGTCTGGGCTTGTCAATGTTAATAAACTTTTATCAATCTTATCTCCATCTTCTCTCTTGTTTTGTATAATGAATGTGCCTGCTTTGTTAGGCATTCAACCAGTCTAATGCTGGACATTTTTATCCATCCGAGATCTATATCCTCAATTGGTCTATATATATAGATTCTCTCTCTGTCTCCTCCCCTCTCTCTCTCTCTCTCTCTCTCTCTCTCTCTCTCTCTCTTCATATATATATACACACACACACACATATATATGTACATATATATATGTATTTATATATATATACATAATTATATATATGTTTATATATGTATGCATGTATATATATATATATATATATATATATATATCGATGTTTTGAAAACAACTTGCACATGAAAGTGCTACCGTCGAACGCTCTGCATACTGGAGGTCAACAAGTCTATGGGGTCATCAGGAGAGAATGCGTGCCGTTTCTAGGCCTACCTCCCGACAGCATCACTAATATGAGACTCCGCTTGCTAGATCAACTTGTTATCAATTAAAGCTCAATATTCTTCTAGCCATCGCTCATCGTCTCTTTTTAACCAAATCCAGTGGCTAACTTTTTCCACTGTAGTTTGACTATCAGTCATGGTGGTATTTACATTACGATAAGCTAGGCCTAACGACAACAACGGTCGCCTTACACTGTGCCCAACGAATCCTCTACATCCGACTTCGATTGGAAAATGTTCCGCTTTTCAGCCTGCGTCTTCACTTTCTTCGAGGAGGTTTACATAACGGTCAGTCTTTCGAACCCGAGCGGCTTTCATGTTATCTTCATGAGGAACTGTTTACTCGACTAGATTCACAACTTTCTTTCACACCATATTAAAATGTCCAGGTTTTTCGTAACTGGGATAGGAAAGAGTCCCTGGTACGCTGGTAAATCTGCAACCACCTCCCAATCGCCGTTCCACTTTTAATTGCTCACAGGAAGTTTCTTCCTCGTCTTGAAACGGATCTGTTGTCCTGAACGCTCGAAGGTAATGAGATCTCTAAATGGTAATTTCAACGGTTTTTTTACTGTTGTTGAGATCAATTTGGTTCTTAATAGCATTGAAGATAACCTTAAAGACAAGTTGTGTCTCCATGTATACCTATTCAATGCTAGTGAACAGCTGGAAAGAATATGTTTCAGTGTTCCAACCTTTCCGCATGCATTTGCATATACCATTCTCTGAAACGTTCCATCTTACTAGATTTGCAGGTGAGGGCAAGGCATCATATAATGAACGAAACAGAAAACTTAGCCGAGATGTGGTCCACCTCTATATCTCATTCCAACATGTTCCTCCCATCTCGTCATCTGTCCTTGTTGAGTGCATTGGATCAAATGAAGCTCTCTTCTCTCTGCTTCCCTTGTTTTGTTGCTGTTGCTAACAACAGATCATACTTGCAAACGGCCTGAACTAATCTGCGCCCAAGACCAAGTCTCTTCCGATGATTTTACGTAGCACCCACCATATTTCGGTGTGTAAGAGAAGCCAGAATGTTATCAGTCTTTGCTTCTGCTTTCCACTTCCTGACTGTTTTCACATCTGGTGGATTACGCCTGATTTCCATGACCTTCGACTCTCTCAGCATCATCACCGTTCGTACCTTCCCTACTTTATAAATTTCGATTAATTACGATAAAGAGCTGAACTTTTCAATATCCGAGGTAGACCTAGCCACTGTCTAATGAACACATTACATAACTCGTGCTACCTTGTATATTAAAAGTGGTCACGAAAGTCGCGGATACAAGCTGGTAACTTTGAGTTATCAATCGCTTGTAACAATCGCTAGCAATAAGCTCGCCTTGTTTCATAATTTCCATCCCGCGACTCCTGTCTGACAATTTTCCAGCGTATACTCGTCCCAAGCTTTTGACGGCTTCTTCCTTTACTGTTGGAATGCCTTCTTCAGCTATTTGAAACCGAACTCTTTTTGCACTCCCTTAATAAATGTCAGACTACGCATCCTTGCATCCTTGACCACTTCATCATTGACCACTTCACATCCTTGCATCCTTGACCGCATCCTTGACCACTTCACAAGATCGTCTAGTCTTAAGAGAGTACTTTGCATTATTTGCTTGTCTGTTGATAGAAGTGTCACGTAATCGATGACGGCCTTCTTAGGCGATTGTACATGGGCGATTTGTTCCGAAAAATTCACGGCCTTCAAAATCATCTCCGTGTCTAAGATAAACCACGTGTCAGATGTTGTGTAACAAACAGCAATGCCAAACTCCAATCGGTGCCAATCTGTTGTAAAATATCCTGCTGTAAACCTCATCTCGAAACTGACATAATATTTCTTCATTAATTTGGTTACTTTGCTTGGAATGTGGAAGTGGTCCATGATTCTCAGTAATTCATGTGACACTGAGCCAGATGCATTAGCTAGGCCAAGTCGTACTACGTTCAGACTTGTCTTGTTCTGTTTGGCATCCTGGATCACTTTTCAAATCGAAAAACAATGTTCTATGCATCCAGGGACTCCAGTGATTCTGGCCTTTTGAACAAATTCATCAACATATCCATTACTCTGTAAATATGTCACCGTTCTCCTTGAGCGAATTCCTATAAAGATCTTGCCTTCCACGTTCAATAAGGATATCGGCCTAAACTGTTTTATAGTCTTTGCATTGGCAGTGATTGATGAGCTAGGTTTAATGAAATCATAATGGATCACACCTACGCCACACCACCAAACACACACCATCAGCTTCTTTTGATGAATTTTGCTTTTTGGACTGTGTTTTTGTGGCTCGTCTTTTTCCAACCATTGTGCTGAACGTTTACGGTTGTTGTATTGGATCCATTTCTCATCACATTACAATCCGATTCAAAAAGGATTCATATTTGTGACGAAAAAGTAGCATAATGCAAGCTTCCAAATGTTGCTGTTTCTGATTTTCATTGAGTTCATGTGGAACCCACTTATCCAACTTTTTCACTTTACCGATTTGAACTAGGTGAGTCAATATTGTTTACTTGCTAACACCAAACAACAGCGATAATCCACGGGCACTTTGAGATGGATCTCACTCGACGGTGGCTTTCAGTTCGTCATTATCAACCTTTGTTTCTAGTCGACCGCGTTGCTCATTTGTAAGGTCAAAGTTACCAGAACGAAATTTTGCAAACCAATTTGATACTGTCTGCTGTGTAATAACATTAGAACGAAATACTCCATTAGTATTCCGAGCTGTCTGTGATACTGTATTTCCAAGAAAGAACTCATAATTCAAAACTGTACGAATTTACGACTTATCTATCTCTAAACAAAATTAGCAAAAAACTATTTATAAATACTTTATAAAGCACGAAATGAGTTAGAATAAAGAAATAGAGTATCAGCTTTCTAACAAAAAATAAAAACTGTCAAAATATAATAATGGCGCAAAATGAACTGATGTCAAAATACCATATACCTTACTACAAATTTCATACTTGACGACCTAATAAATAGGGAAGTAGATTATCCATCAGCGATCTTGTGGGTAGCAATGTTGATGGTTGAGAAAATTTAATTGTTGCTACCACGCTAGCTAGGCACATTGGTACGTGGAATTTCGAAACTATTGGTCGGTAGTTGTAGAAATTTAGGTTTTCATGGAATAGATAACAAATATACTCAATTACTGAGCGTAAAGCAGACAACGCACAAACCGAGGCAATCAAATGACTGTGGAAGACGTTAAATAACTTAAGCGTGGAGGGCCTTTAATTTACTAAATATATAATGAGGACGAAACTAGGTTGTATTGGCGGTCGCTACATTAGAATATTTGAGCTTTTACAAGGCAACATCCACACCTATTCGTAAATTAAAGCATTGGGTTACACGAACGCAAAGTGTATGTACATTTCAAATATAGTGAGAGTGGTAAGCATGTTCTCGAGGTTTGAAAAGCATAATAGACCAATACCGTGATTTATTACTATTATAAGAAATCACGCTTCAGCTTCTACATCTGTATTGATTTTTTTCTCTGGGTTCTCATTCCTGCATTGTGTAAATGTACTAATGTCCTCAAACGTTCACCAGATGAGGTGACAGTGATAGTAACTTTTAACAACACAGTTGCTCACCGAGATAACAGTGTCTTGTCCGTAATAATGGTAAAAAATATAGTGCAGGGTCTAACCATCTAACGTTAACTCCACGCAAAGCAGTGACCTGGCAGAATGGTTAGCACGCCGGGTAAAATTCTTAGCAGCATTTGTCCATCTTTACATTCTGAGTTTAAATTCCGTCAAGGTTGACATTACCTTTCATCGTTTCGGGTTCGATAGTTGAACACTGGAGTTGATGTAATCGACTCTACTACTCCCCTGAAATTGCTGGCCTTGTGCCAAAATTTGAGACCAATATTAACCCCATGCTTCAACTCATTGAGTAAGTTATAATTGCAGCCTTTAAGAGATTATTCTGTTGACGAAAATATCCAGAGTAATTCCTTCTAGTGTTAAAACACTATCTTTACTCTTTTCCTGTCTAGTGTACCACTTGTGATCACAGGACTGATTTATTTTATACGTTTTTCCAATTGTTTTTCAACTATCAGATTGACATGGCACATATGAAAGGAAAACTTTATATCACTTAAGATGTGTGGAACAAGGGCTGACAAAAAGTCTGAAAATAAGCATGGACGTTTAGGACAAACTTATTAAAATGCTTTGGATAGGCAAAGGGTTAAGACAGACAAAGAACTTTCAGTAACATTAAGAACTACAACGCTATATCTGCAATATTGAATTTAGCAGCTTCATGGAAAGTTTGTTTTTATATAGACAGGAGTACCATAAGATTTTGCTTCATTTTTACAAGCTGCAACATCTTATATCTTTCAAGAAGACTTTTGTCATAACTCCAATTAATTTTGAATTACTCAGAGAAGATATGTTGTCTAGATGAATTACAAAATTTTCTGTAAAGTACACGTGTGTGTGTGTGTGTCTGTGTATGCGTGTGTGTGTGTGTGTCTGTGTATGCGTGTGTGTGTGTGTGTGTGTGTACGTGTGTGATACCTGTAGAAAGAGACAGATAAAGAGAGTCACAGAGTTGCTTCTAATAAATTGTTTCTAAACATAGGATAATGAAACATGAGTATAGAATAAAACCTTCGCTTAGGTAAATAATTGTCTCTTCCTCCTCACCCCCCCCCTTTTGTTTACTCCCTCTCAATGTCTAACACACACACACACACACACACACACACACACACACACACACACACACACACACACACACACGCACACAGACTCAGTACTCAGACATATGTAACTGTATGCCATGAAAAATAATCTTTTTGAAAAAACTTTCTGAGTATATTTTTTCGGTGTGTTCTTTCTGCATTATCAAAAATTAGGTTTCTTACAATTAATACCCTCATGGTAAATTTTAATTATGATTTAACTAGCGTCAAGTATCGAAATTTGTTACAAACTGATTCAATAACTTAATACCTAAGATAAAGCATTGTTAATACGATTATAATTTTTGTTCTATTCACGTGCATGTATATGTAAGTCTCCCCTCTCCACGTCACTGACGTTGTCTGCGAAAATATAAGTCTGATATTGCCTGACATCAGTGTCGTCGAGATATTGCTCTCAGAAGGTGGAACCAGATCAGATATCGCAAAGTATCCCATTCTTTGGGCATTTCAACAGCTTACGCCGACAAAATTTTGTTCACAAAGCTTGGATATAGACAAAACGGAAAAACATTTATACAAGATGCTGCAGGACTTCATGATTGCAAAGTTGATTTCTTAGTGACACAGACTGAGTAAAAAAAAATACATAGAAGAGAGTATTACATAAAACGTAGACTATCAAAATGGGAGAATATGGTACTTGTCTCAAAAATTCAGAATCAATCGTTTGATAAACTCAAAATATAAGGCTTATCTTTATTGGATTCTTGTTTTGATGGCAAAGTTGTGAATATATATATTGTATTAAACATATTTTGTCAAATTTGTTTATTTGCTAATGTTGTTTTATCCACAGGTCGAATACACTATTTTCAAAGGTGACCCGGCCATGATCACTCCATCTTTTGTTTTAATTATTGTCCATCCAGCACTATAATAGCCATTGTAGCATTCTACTTTAAGAGTAAAATGTGATTTGAAGGACATTTGGTGATTATTTCTCGCAATATCAGCGTCTATGTAGAGGCTTCCAAATTTACTTGTCATGAACTTTGATGGAAGGCTTTGTGGTCTGTTTTGGAAGCTAAGATTATATGGTTATTTTATTTATAACGTCAGATTTCCTTATGCTTGCTAACTGAAAAATATTACTAAGGGAAAGAATACATGAAAAATATATCAGAAATGGAATATAACAGTAAAAGTTAACCAGATGTAATATGAAAGTTAACCAGATGTAATATATAGGATGCAATATCATATCAGATATTTTAGATGATATATCAGTATCATAATACACTTTATCAATATATCTCAATTATATAAGACTATACTAAACATTCATTTTATAGGATTTTTCCTGTTTAAACTAAAAACATCAAGCTATATATGATAAGAATGAAATTGGAAATGGCGGAGATAAGTGATTTTAGTTATGAGTTTAGTTATGAGTAGTATCCATTTTTCCTCATGTATTTATGAGTGAATTTGAGCGTAAATTTGTAAATTAACGGTATACCGATCAAACTTATATCCAGATTTCAAGAAAGAGAGCTAATATTCAATTATTTCACATAGTTCTTGATCTTTCGCCATTACAGTGATCTATTAAATAGTAACTAAACATATCCAGTTAAAAGGAGAGAGAAGTGGGAGTGTTGAAATTCACACAGCGTAAATGAGCTAAAATTTACAACTGCTGAGATAAGAAACGAAGTAGCAATGTCGATTCTCGCAAATTTATCTCTTACTCAGTGGCACAGGTCATATTATAAGTATGGAAATGCTATCAAAATATAAAGCAAGAAAGTTTTGGGAATCATATAAGAAAGCGTTTTTGTTAAATTTAATATTATTTTAATGTGATAACTTTCCAAAGAAACTGAAAGTCATTTATGTGAGTTGTTTTAAACATATTTGTTGAATATAAGTTATGACGTCAAACGTTCATATGAGTTTATTGATGTTAGAAAAGTACGTGATTATGTTGAATTAACCAACAATTACCCCTATCAGTTAAAAGATTAATCACTTTGATTAAATATCGTAAAATAGGTTTTCATTTATTTAACAAAGCTTTCGTAGTGTTACATACTTTACTGAAATTAAGATAAGACGACCCAGTCCGTTTGTGAGTCAATGAGAAAGCCTGTACAAGTTTGACCTTAAAAAGAAGGAAGTTCACATTGCAGAATGTAGTCACAGATATGCAAAATGATGAGACATTCACGACTATAATGCCTGTTATCATAGATCTGCTTGATCAGAACAAAACTAGGGTTAAACAGCAAGAATAACCTACACTGTAATTCATAAATAGGCTTTTCTCTAAGCAAAAAAACAAAAAACAAAAAAACTCACGATGAAAAGCCACCTGAATATGCCATGCAAAAGGAATACTTTATTGTCACAACAGTCTTTACAGCTATACATTCCATTATCGACAAATATCCTGACACTAATAACGTACTTCAGGCCATTATTGCAATATCACGAAAGAAAGCTAACCCAACCATAGATATAAGGCAAACATAGAAACACACACACACTCACACACGCTAAAAACATTAGCAGAATAAAAAAAAAACCTGCAGTATTCTGCATCTGATGCGCATCCCAAAATTTAAATGTAAAAGAATAATGAGCCCCTTGCTTGCCTGAATCCACTGTACAGGATAAAAATTGTGAAAGGGAAAAATGCAGCATGTTCTGAAAACTACAGCTCCTCATACTTCATGTCATTGCATGTCGGAGTTCGAAATGTGGTTCTCGAGCAGGCATCGCTGGATTACGCTTAGTGCTTCGATCGACTACTTATGCATTTAGTAAAACACTACGAGAAAAAAAAAAAGATATTCTTCATCAGCAAAATGTAATACTATTTCGCGCAGTGGGTAAATGTTTCGAGCAAGACACTTTGTCAGAGTGAGTGAGAGAGAGAGAGGGAGACAGAGAGAGAGGGGAGAAAGAGATAGAGAGAGAGAGGGGGGGAGGGAGTGAGCGAGAGAGAGAGAGAGAGAGAGAGAGACTGACAGACAGACAGACAGATATGAAATATCAATTGAAGTTTAAGGGTAAATAATATACTTTCCTGTCATATCGGCTGATTACAGCTGAACTGAGTAATAGAACAACACTAACTGTAACGATGGTTCAGACTTAAGTTTTGAAGAAGAGGAAGTTTAACTGATTGAACTATTCACAACATATTAATACAGTAATCCCTCGCCATGTCGTGGTTCACCTATCGCGGTTTATTATTTAAGCTTACGTCGATTCCTCCGTGGTGTTGTTTTGCATTTATAATAAAATGAATATATACAAATTATAAAAATAATTTTAAAAATATACAGTATATGGCGTGGGTGTGGTTCGAACGTAACACTTGCGTTAGTCGAGGGACTACGATAGTGTCTATGTTAACGACACGGTAACGTTATAGGATCGAGTCAGTTCTGACGAGGACTGACGCCATGCTAAATACTGTAAATAGGTTAATATCTTTTTAATGCTTCAAACATACAAACAGATAAGCTAAGTCCAAATATGTTGTAAAACAGATATTATTTGGTGACTAGTCTGTTTTCCTCATTAAGTATGAGAGATATCTCCGAGTGTATCAACCTGATTTTGAATTTGAAGCAGATCCTAAATAACTTCGACATTAGCCTTTAGAACAAAAAGGTAAATATAATAACCACCAAAGGAGCCTCTACATGATTACTTGATCAATTTGAAACACCACTGAAATTTCTCTCAAATCACACTCTGCTATATAAGATAAAGAAAGTAAACGTTAGATAAAGTAATTCTGCACACCATCAAAAATATGAAGTGATTACAGTTTGAATGCTTTTGATTATTTGTCTGCTGGAACAGAAAGTTTAATAGGACAAAACAGCAACAGCAAAAGTAAAAAGCAAAATTTTACTAATATGGCTAAGGGTAAGATAATCACTGCCAAGTTTTTTTCATACTAAATACAAATAAGGCATGGTCTCATTATAAGTAATATAGTGAAATGAAAACTGATTCACTGAAATTCTTCACATAGTTAATAAACGATCATCCTTTTAGAGTGTCTTGAAGTCTGAAAACAACAAGCAAAAGAAAATATCTAAAACAATCAATTAATTGAAAGTTTTTGAAAAAACATAGAAAACGCGTAATAGTAGTGGATCTGGTCTTTATAACTAACTGTTGAAAGCAACTGAGCACCCCAACGAAGCATGTTCTACGCATACTGCATTTTTTATATCTTCCAAAAATTAATTTAATTAATTGATTTTATTGCAGTTATGTCACTGATTGTTATTTTTAGATTTTAAAAATTCTTAGAGGAAAATTTTATCTATCAATTGCATAGATAATCTCCGTTAATCAAAGCTTTCCACTTACTATATTACAAATGTCTTTTCTGAGCTGCACATTTGTTGTAAAAAAATTAAAATTCATTAAAACTACTAAACATTTCTGTTGGGCCTCTTCTAAAATATAGAAGTTTTGAGAAGTTCTGATCTTCGAAAAGATTAAAACAACTCAAATATGCAGTGAAGAAAATAGAAATGTTATTCATTACTGTTTATTAAATATCTTTCATCTGTAATTACTGACTGTATTTTTAGTCAAACATCCTACGGTTAGGCCAACAGAAATAGAAATATAAGACAGAGTTTTGAATGTAAGCAACTGTTGCTTTATTTCATTTTGTATATTCACTGTAAAGCTAAGAATTTATAACTGTAATTTTATTTAAATCTTATAAATCATAATTTCTATTTTTTGAGATGATAATTAAACACAGTTTGAACATTGCATCACGATCCTAATTCTTTTCATATTGGTAGCAACAATAGGCCCATTCACTGTGTTCTTGACAAAAATCAAAACTGAAATTTCAGTAGTAAAATGCTCAGCGACAATGTACTTAAACAGAGCAAACGTGACACTATGAAAATAAGTAATATAATAGCATTTCCGCGACAATAGAGTAACGATTTCATATATTTGCAAGATGTCAGTAGATGTCGGCAGATGTCAGCAATATTTCAGGAAGATGTCAAGTTGTCAGTAAGATGTCATAAATTTGTTGGAGTGGGAGAGAAGGAAAAATAACAGATTGAGTAATTTTAGATCAAACACCAACACGATTCAATAGGATAAGTCCAACAAAACCAGAACTAAAGAAATAGATGAAGGTTAGTATACATAACTCTACAGAAGAACTAAAGGCCCAGAAAAAAGCAGTTAATATTCAGTAACCTTTTGATTTTCAACAAGTGCACACATAGATGCACATTCATCAGACACACACACGCACCCCTACACACATTTCTAACATTAAAACACTCTCAAATGAGAGTAACATTGATGCTGGATCACGCTTCAAAGTATAACTATCCTACGTGTATGCAACGAATATGCGCTGTATTTGTTATCAGTTATTATAAAAACATTTGCATTTATTAAATATTAGTATTTATTTCATTACTTTGTATAATCACAAGGTGGCAAGTTGGTGGAATCGTTAGCTCGTCGCGAAAAATGCTTTGCGTCTCCTGTTCTTACTCTTACCTATTTGAGTTCAAATCCCGTCGCATTCAACTTTGCCTTTCATCTCTCCAAGGTTGATAAAATTAAGTACCAGTGAAATATTGTGTGTGATGGTATCGACTAACATCGTCTATTAAAAAAATCCCGTTTTGAACCCAAATCAGAAACGATTATCTTGCATAAATATCATTAAATATGATAAAAACAGTTCAATTGTAATTTTAATTATGTAATATTATCAGACATTACTCATCCTGGTTAATGTATATTGCTTTCATTACCCGCTATATGATGACTAACATTCACACACACACACACACACACACACACACACACACACACACACACACACACACACACACACACACATATATATATATATATATATATATATATACATACATACAGAAAGAGAGAGAGAGAGCTGAGTGTGTGGTAATCTGCCAGGATGCATAAGTTAGCACACGATTAGTGTTCGATATTCGAAGTACGTTCAATTCTCAAGGCCGTTTTACACACACATTGAATAGAATGACATAAACATGGGTCAGGCTATAACGAGGCAACAAGAGCCACTCACTCTGTTATTATTTCTGCTTCATTTGAGCATAACAAATTATAAAAGTGTAGAAAGTATTTGATTAAATACATATATTAAATGAGTTTATTCCAAGACAGATAAGAATCGTAAATAGAAGGAGGTAAATCGCCGCTTTCTAGAGAGCCTTCTTTAATTCTCTCTCTCTCTCTCTTCCTGCCTCACAGTGACCGATAACTAGTGATGAGATCACAAAATTCGGAAGAAAAAACACGTACATACATATATACATACATACACATGTGTCTGTAGATGTGTGCTTGCGTATTTTCATATAATGCATTATATACGTTCATATCTATCTGCATGTATGTATGTATGTATGTATATATA
>NC_068982.1:26202773-26203823 GCF_001194135.2 Octopus bimaculoides
TATATATATATATATATGAGAAATGAAAAAAATGCATAGTAGATAAACAAAGACAGATGAAAAACGAATGTGTATATAACTGGACGGGGGCCAGACACTGAGGGTGCCTCATTTTTCATCAGTTATAAATCAAATAGTAATTCTCAGTTTGGCACCATTAATGATAAGACCGAGGACGTACCATATTGGCGCTGCCTGCGAAAGTTGCAGAGAGTGTAAGGTCGTAAGCAAACAAAACCTAAAAATGTAATCTAAGACCATGGACAAAGATGAAATAATTAGGAAACGAGTAAAATACGGCCTTGGGGCCCAAAAGAAAAGAATGGTGGGTAACGCTTATAAGAAATCCTGAAGGATAAGAAAAAGACAGCAAATAGCAACACAGCGAAATATTCTTTGTAACCGGACAGCTGGGCGTAAAAAAGGAAGGGAATGAAGGGAAGCTGGCCACGGGCAGGGGTCACGATCAGGTAGATGAGAAAGGAGAGAGAGTGCGACGGAGAGAAAATAAGGGAAGAAATGGAGGGGGAAAGAGGAAGGAGAAAGGCTACAAATACAACTGAGAGAGCGAGAGTTCCCCCACCGATTTGTTTCTTTATTTTCTCTTTAACACGCTTTCTCTCCCTTTTCCTCCACCTGCTGTTAAACACAAGACCCATGGCCAGCTTCCCTTCATTCACTTCCATTTTTTCATCAGTTGCTCAGCAAATTTAATTCGTCCTTAGTCGAAAGACACCTGTTGTTATGTCCTGTTATTATTTTTATTGTATTTGTGTAACATTGTTCGTTTTTTTCCGTCCTTGTTTTTGTATACGTTCGCTGCTTTCTTCCAAGGAATCTAATGCTCTTAGCTTAGTTTTTCCTTGGGTCTGGCCAGATTGGAGCAATTTCGAGAATAACCAACCGAAATTGCGAGGATAATCTGGATCTCGACTAATGAAAGAAAACTCCGAATGACCTGTCTTTATTTTCTTTGTATCGTCTAACTGGATGTTTTATAATACCTAACTGTCTGGATGTTTTGCGTTCTTGTCCCATTTTGTATTATAT
>NC_068982.1:26204174-26208887 GCF_001194135.2 Octopus bimaculoides
ATAATATAGATTTAATCAAAAGATTAAATGTGGTACTTAAAATGTTTGAGGCACCAGAATTTGGTAGGGTAAAAAACCAAAAACAAAATCAAGAGATTTGGTGAATAAAATTTGAAGATAAGCAAAAAAAATTCAATAGGTTATAGCAGTACGTACGTTTCGTACAAGCTCCATTTATTCATGTAGTGAGAACGCCACAGAATGTACAATGAAAACGTACTCCTCAGCTGCATATGAAAATACGCTTGCGCACTGCAAGCAAATTGCATATATATACATATGCATTCCTTCACCTCAGATATCACTACTATTACTCTGTCTGAAATGCTTTCAGCAAATCGCTTACAGCTTCAGTTCCATTTCTTCCCACCTCGTATCCGAGCTATACGCAAAATTTGCAATATATAATGCGTAGGTGAAATTGAAAATCGTTTAAGATAGAGCTTCCACAAACATCCCTGATCATATTTCAGTGTTCAGAATGTCTGAACATCAATGATCCTCTAGTTGATGTTTTTAATGGATTAAAATGATGGTTATTTGCGTAATCTTATCACATTCTTATCTCTTCTCTACCTCTTCCAACTTCTCACATCCGAGACCGTTTGGATCCGTATAGATTTGCGCATATTGACACAAATCTCCACCTCCTTCATCTGTACCCCTTCTGTCTTCCTTCCCTATTGCAGTAATATTTACCGCCTTACGCTGACTGTCTATTCACAAATATCCTTCTACCCCAGCTACCAAACCCCGTCTTTCTCTTTCCTTACTCATATTTGCTCATACATGCTTTTTAAAAGCACGACTAGTTTTAAGTCTTTAGAAAATTTGTACTCGTTTCAACGCACATTTCTCGTTCCCTGATTCTACGTATCATCGTTTCTTCACTACCAAAATAATATACCAAAATTTTTTTCGTTTTTGTTAGTGTTAATGTATTTATGCATGTTGATATGCACGCGCGCACACACACTCGCAGTCCCTTCGACGTTAAATATCTATTTCATTCATCGCTAAACTTCTCTCTACATTTCATTTTATGACTCTCGATAGATATCCTTTCACCAACATTTCGCCTCTCGCTTGTTTATTTCCTCTTAATCCTAACGTATATATTCTTAGTATTACTTTAAAATTTTAAAAACACTTTTCTCTCTCAGTCAAAGTGCTTGACCCAAACTGTTAGCATTTTCTTCTTCCCAAAACATATGTGCTTATTTAAATCTACGGTCTTCACTAAAGAATTTTTGAAGTACACCAGTTTTCTCGTACATTGCTTAGTTTTTAATAATTACGACAGTAGATTGTAAAAAAGCTGAAATATATTGAGTTATTGCCATTTTAGTTCTGTGTTCAAATGCCCCCAAGGTCGATTTTGCCTTCCATCTTTCTGGAATCGATAAAATAAAGTACTGAAGTGAATATAATGGACCATATCCCTTCTCTAAATCCGAGACTTTCTACCTGTATAAGCTATAAATATTCGCTTTCAGAAGGCCTTCCAATAATGTAACATGAATGACAGCTGAATAGAATTCATGAAATGAATGAGGTTGTAGAGAATATAAAAATAGCTGGGCAATATTATTGGAGACACAATCAAGGAAACTTCAGCCATCACTGGATTTAATATCACTATTACATGGTCCTAGGGTACCTTTTTGGGTACCACATTGTTACTAATATTCAGACCACGTTTCCAGCTCGAAGGTATCCAGTTTCTTGTCATACCGCTTCCTTCAGTAGAAGCACATCAATCATAATTTCGTACTCCTTTTTCCCCTTACCAGTCTTGGAGACCTTGCATAAGGCCATGGAATCTACTCTTCCTTCTCTGAATAAGCCATAAACAATGGAAAAGAAATAAAGAAAGCTGCTTAAGATACAATGAATTACAGAAGCATTGTAAATGTCCAATTTTTAATAAAACTGAAATGTTCTAAGAAAAGAAGAATGTTAGAAATGGCGGCAATATTGTCGAGATATTTTATATGGAAACTAATAATCATTCTTAATGGAAATCGTTTTGTCTTTGTCAAACTAAAACGTTAAGAAAAGGTTTTAAGACACTGATGTCTGTTTGTCGGATTATTTCTTTTTATCTTAAAATATAAACTCATTTCGGAAAGAAATATATGAATGAGACATTATGTTGTAAATGTATATGGGGTACATTCTTCTATAATTAATAGCGTTACTATTTTGTGACACATTTCATTTAATGCGCAATAGTTTCTCTTTTTCTCTTTTATTCCTACATATTACCAATTAAATTAATATTGTGTTCTATATTCAACAATATCAATAACTTGCATACCAGTATTTCCATTTTCCGGCCATTTTCAAAACTATTTGCTATTGAAGCACACATAGATAATGTTAATGAGAAATCTAATAACAGTTTGAGATACCGAGAGTCTTTCGGTCCGGAGGCTAGTCTAATCATTCCAAAACCAATAATTATCCTGTAGTTTTCGCCTGCGCTGAGTTACGTGTAAAGTTTGTTGCTTATGCAGATTATTGTCTTTTCCACAGGGGTTGTTTGCTTTGTTGCAAACTATTAAGAAATCTTAATTAGAATTGTATTATATTTAAATAGGAAAGGGTTACTGTACTTATAGAATTTTAGTATTAAACCAAAGAGATCTGATCCGAAGGATTTTTGGTCCACGCATCCGTTATATTAATGTTATAGGAGGCTTTCTAGTGCAGATGTTTAAGTCGGTTCTCAGGCTGTTGTAGATTTTTAACTTTCCATTTTCAAATCGCTCAAATGTTTCGCATTACAATTTGGTAAGATTCCTGGTATGTCAAATAGTTTCGAGAATATTATGCTAGAAAAACAGAACAAAAAAACATAGTTATTGCAAAGATTTTGCCGGAGCAAGAATTCCGATCTAGCTATTTCATCTGATGCTAGTATGGTACAGTAAGTTGGTACGGAGGTAAGTAACCCTGTAGGATTATTTATTTCAATCATACACCGAAATTTACTATGATCTTCGACATATAGAGTGACAATAGGTGAGGAATATGCATTATCACTCTATTCCTTTTTCAGGCTTGAAGATAATACAAGTTGAACTGCAAACTTCATTGATATTTACGGAAATTTAACCTTAAACTTAATAAACCATTTAATATACCGTATTTAAAACATCCTTAAATCAACATAACCTCGTACCACATGCCTGCTGTATTTAAAACTCTTAAATAACATCAGTGAAAGTATTTCCAGTTCATTCCTAACTATGAATCTTTTCTTTTGAGCCTAGTACTCATTTTATTGATCTCTTTTGTCGAACCGCTAGTTATTGTGACGTAAACAAACCAACACCGGTTGTCAAGCGTTGGTGGGGGACAAACACTGACACAAACAGGCACACACGCGCATACATAGATATACAAGAGGCTTCTTTCAGTTTCTGCTTACCAAATCTACTCACAAGGCTTTCATCAGTCTGAGACTATAGACATTTGCCCAAACTGCGACCCAGTGGTACTGAATCCGAAACCATGTGGTTGAGAAGCAAGCTCCTTACCATGCAACCGCACCCGCGCCATATCTGTAAATATGTGAGTTGTAGTAAATAAATATATAACAAAAAAAGGAAAATTCACACAATTTATATAATTCTTATATATTTTATAAGATAGAATATTTATATAGTCTTACCGGTTTCGCGTTGCACTAATCACGACTGGGAAATTGGGGAAAATATTGAAATTCCGTAGTATCTTAAGGAGTTTTCAGTCCATGCTGGTTGCGTGAGAGTTTGTTCCTAAATGAACTAGAATATAAATAAGTCTAAGGGCAGGTAATTAGTGATTGTTATTATTTGAGACAGGGGAAGTAATTTCTCTTTTTCGGGAGTACACTATTTGTGGGGTACACTTTTTTTGGACGGTAAATTTATAGCATTTATATCACGAAGTTATAAATTTATGAATCAAAATAATGAAATAAAACATGTACAAAGCTGGTTATACGTTCATGAATTAAAATATTTACAAAATCCAAAACTGGCTGTGTATTTGACGGGAGGCTGCTCCTGATGTGGCGAGTAAATACTTTCTCAAAGCGCTGGTTGTTAAAACATCTTAGAGTCATGTATCAGTGAGATAACTCACCTCCAATCTCATTTAGGAGTGATTGACATCGATGTTTCATCATTTGTGTGGCGTGTCAACATCACGTACCAGACCATGATCGGAGATGAGTCATTTCGCCTGTTCATGGCTTATATGCTCATAGAGTGAAAAACCATGTGCGTGTATGCCCGGCCAATGTATGCGTAAGAATAGATTCAAATATGAACTAGAAACAGCACTAGTGTAAAAATATTATCAATCACGTATACTTCACATATAATAGGAATGTATTTGCTGGCAGGCTCCTCCTGGCAAGACGGAGAATACTCTCTTAGTTACATGATGCTGACATGCCACAAAAATGGCGAAAAATCGATGTCCACCATTCCTAGATGGGATCGAGGGTAAATGACCTCTCCTGTCCATGACTTTAAGGTGTTTTAACGCCCGACGTTTTAGGAGAATATTTTCCATCACACCAATAGCAGCCTATCTTCAAATACATGAAGGATGTACGTTGAGTATATGTGGTTCATAATATTTGTTATACTAGTGCCGGTTCTATTTCATATTTGAATATATATATATATATATATATATATATATAATTCCTTAACA
>NC_068982.1:26209830-26213695 GCF_001194135.2 Octopus bimaculoides
ATATATATATATATATATATATATATAGTTCAATTTTACAAAAAACAAAGGACACAGACAGGTGAGGGAAAAACAAGCACGTATACTTGTTTGACTCTCAGTTAAAATGGAAAAGTCTTTGAGGTTTGGAGCCTACGCTCTTGGACAGAAAGAGATGAGAGAAAAAAATAGAGATAGAACGGAAAAATGGAAGAATGTTTTCGACAGTGACATCGAAGTTTCGGCCAGCTAACTCATCTTCGGACTGTGAAACAAGTAGGCCGAAACTTCAAAATGACTGTCAAGAACATTCTTGTATGAAAATAATAAATTTGTATCCTACAAAAGTATAGAGCAGCTGATCAGAATAGTGTAAAATTGTTTTCATTATAACCGAGCGTAAAATAAGACCTTTATATATATATATATATATACACACACATATATACATATATGGTAAGTGTAACTATTTCTCCTTAGATTGAAAAAAAAAATCATGAATAGCTTCAATCGTTTTTCGAACCGTATTGGGTTCTTATCAGAGGTATCTACATCATTCTAACCAATCCAAGAAAAATCAAGCAGCCCCACTGTTTATATACATAACAAATCATGTAGCTATAGAGGAGAGGAGCCGCTAATGTCCATATCATAAGTGTATTACATTTTATTGAATATCTGCGGCCTGTCAACGGGCATGTCATTCCATACAGTATCAAGGTATGATATAATATATATCATCAATGCAGTAGATATATAATCTGGGCCTATTTAGTTTTCTCTCTCTCTCTCTCTCTCTCTCTCTCTCTCTCTCTCTCTCTCTCTCTCTCTCTCTCTCTCTCTCACTCTCTCTCTCTCTCTATCTATCTATCTATCTATCTATCTCACTCTCTCTCTCTCTCTCTCTCTCTCTCTCTCTCTCTCGCTCTCTCTCTCTCTCTTCCTCTCTCTGTAGGGTATGTTCAATGTTTTTAATCGCTCCTCGATTTCGCCAGGTTGTTAACTTTTTAGTAATATAGTGGCTTATTTGAGTATTTTTCGACTTTTACTTCTAGCGATGCTGGTACTACGTAGTACTCTCGATTATAATTTATAATTTTACCTCTTTGGTTTTATGCTTGCTAGCCATTTATATTACTATTATATATTAATAATAATATCTTTATTTATATATATATACACACACATGTATATATCTATTTATATGTAAATATTATATATATATATAACATATATATATATATATATATATATATGTTATATATATATATATATATATATATATATATATATACATACACATATTTACATGATGACTGCATCATCTTTGCAGATGATTGCCGTCTCCCCATATACCCCCATCAACTATCATCAGCTCCAAACGTCCGTCCACCTCTTAGGTGGCTTTTAAGTCCTGCATTAGATTTGCACGGTCTGCAGCAAGTGTGACAGACAAAAGATCTGCCCTCTATTGGAATTATTGGGTGAACTTGTGAGATGTCATCCTTATGTACCTTCATATGCCTTTAAGACCAAGTATTGATTTGCAAATCCCTTTGCACCCCACACGTTGTTCCATCCAGTATTGGAGGGATAAACCTGCATACAGTTGGCTTTTTATGTGAATTTAAATGAATGATGTAGCCAGATTTAGAGAGCAGTAAACGACCACACACGTCCAGCTCACTATGTCCTTATTGATGACTATCCATTTTTCAAAGCTGGCGTTTAAGTTTTGCACGATCAAACATTCTGTAACCTTCCTTCACATATCCTCTCCGTTTACTTCTTTTTAAAGCAAGCACTTCCCATTCCTGATCGTCAAGATGAAAATCTTTGAGGTTGCTTTTTTATGCAATCTTTATATCTTTCGAGTGGTTTGTGCTGAAGGTGTTTCCCAGTGTACAATTGACTGTAAAATAGTTGTTTTGGGAGTCTTTCCTCATTCGCGCGCACAACATGGCTTACCCAAAGCATTTGAGAGGATATGATGGTAGATTCAATGTTCGTGCAGCCAACGTCAATAAGGATTTGTGTGTCAGGTATTTTCTGTTGGCATTTGAAGTTTAGGATTTCTTCTTAAACACTTTTGGGTAAAGTGTTGAAGTAAATTAAGGGGCTTACGATGTACTGTCCATGTTTCCGAAGATTACAACAGAGCACTTAGAATGCAGGCCTTGTACACACTAATCTTGGTCTTGATATTGATACCATGATCTCTCCATACTCTCTTTTCGCAGGTGTATTTCTGCATCCAGTGAACCATCCCTTGATAATGTACTACCCAAGTAAACAAAAGTGTCAACTATAACCAACCTAGTTCCATGCACTATTATATTTGGCTGGCTTGATATATGTTTCCACTGGTGATGGGGTGAACATTACCTTGGTATTTTTAAAATTAATTTCCATGCCGAAAGCATTACATGATGCTGCAAAACAAAATGTTAACCTCGTCTGCATACAAGAGTTCTCTAATTAATATATGGAACATATCGATTTGAAATTGAACCTTCTTAGGTCAAAGATCCTTCTATAGTTCTAATTTGCAATGGAATACCCTTTGCACAGTCCTGGAATGCATAAGTCAGCATCACAACAAAAACAAAAAAACATACATACTATTATACAAAAATATATAGAAAGTTATACGTGTATGTGTATATGTGTCGTAGTGCATGTTTCATGTTTAGTCAGTGATGTAATGTCAGCGTTCTTGAAGATATGATGAAATTAATATTGGCTTCAAATTTTGGCGCAATGCCTGCAATTTTGGGCAAGAGGTTAGTCAATTACATTGACCCCAGTGCCCAACCGGTTATATCGAATCTGGAATCACGTGATCACAAAGGGCAGTTCATAACCACAGAGCCATGTCTATGAAATTCATAATTTAGCATCCACCATGCTGTTGAGCACTATGGTGAGGGATACATATCAGAAGATCGGCGGTATCATTAGCGTGTCGGGTGAAATGTCTCGTAGTTATTAGTTACCGAGCTCTACATTTTGGGGTCAGATCCTGTCGAAATGAGCCCCGTAATTCATCCTTCCGGTTTCAATATAAAGATGTATGTTACTTGCTCAAATTTTGAGACCTAGAGCTCTAAGTTTGAAACCAGTATTACAAGGCATGATGTGGAAGATAAACAGAAGAGACAAATAGATCAAAATATATAGTGAAACGTAAAATCGGGAGAAAATAAAGGTGGTCTGCATCATGAAATAATAATGCAAATAACTAGAACAGATGAGCAAATTTTATACTAAAAGGAAGAAATCTAACACTTCAGGGAAAACCATTCCTCGGGAAAAGATGAGTGTTTAAAGTTGTTAGTGAATAAACATTTTAGGCGTAATATGTGTGAGAGAAAATTTGCTATGACAGTCGAGAATACCGGGGTAGGGACAGACAACAAGAGGAGAGGCGATATGTTATATGCATATTTTGCAAATGGCCTTTTTAATAGCCTTTATTAAGTTTCATAAAGATTGTGCAAATGATGTTTGTATATTCAGACATATATATATTTTTATATTATTATACTGCTCGGTATCAGTGCACTTACGTCTTAAAGAATTTAAAAACATACTTTTCTTATAGTAATCTCAAAGAAATGAGTTTTACTCTAGGCGAACAAAAAGAAGATAATTCATCAAAAAATATACAGCTTTAATTAAGTAAATAAATAAGTTAATCATTGTAACATATATTACAGAAGAGCATTTATCATCATTATATTCTTTCCTGAGGGTATTTACGTTAATAATTGAATAAAAAATAGGTTTCACGAAGAACCGCTGCTGCTGCTGCTTCTTCTTCTTCTTCTTCTTCTTCTTCTTCTTCTTCTTCTTCTTCTTCTTCTTCTTCTTCTTCTTCTTCTTC
>NC_068982.1:26213705-26215212 GCF_001194135.2 Octopus bimaculoides
TCTTCTTCTCTCTCTCTCTCTCTCTCTCTCTATATATATATATATATATATATGAATATTTGTTACATGGATAGATATCATATATGAGTGTAAGCTTTTATACATACATACGTACATACATAATCTGCTTGAATACCAATCTTGAAAAATCACGCTTCTCAAAACCAGAAAGGAGAAAGCTGATTCGGAGACTACAGATCCAATCCATCACTGGAACTGTAAAAATCTATAACACTTTCCAGAAGTTTATCATTTAAAAATATATGAAAATGTCTAGATCTGCAAATATCAATATATGCATGAGAAAACATGCATAAAGCAAAACATACAAATCTATATATATACATACATACATACAAACAAATATACACTGTTGTTAATGCTGAAATTCCAAAGAAGGAACTTTGGATCTACGTTAGAAACTGGCTCTTTCTCTATTGGCAAGAAATCTTGAAATGAAATTGAGCAATGACATACATACATACATACATACATACATACATACATTCGTACACACACACACACATGTATATATATATGCGCACTCGAGTGTGTGTGTATGTGTGTGTGTGTGTGTGTGTGTATACTTGCGCGTGTGTGTTGTGTGATTGTTACATCGAAGTCGCGGGTATTGTATTGATTGGTGAATTAATCTAGATAAACTCTGAATTCTCTGTCGCAATTGTTGTTGCAATAACGTTAAGAGTCTACCTGTAATATGTAACCACTCCACTTAAAGTGTCTGTCGCTTTTAATCTTAATAACCCCCACGCACGTACACGCGAACACACATATATAATCGTTACAAGTTATGTATGTCTAAGAATATCTCATAATCACAGATTTTAAGATGTCGAAACGTTAAATCAGAACTTTTATTAAATGCTGGCACTTTGACAATTACCTACTGCAACATAGTGAGATCATGCCAACATGTATTTGAATGCCTGAATACTTAGCTTTTGTTTTACCAGGAGGAAGAAGACAATCTCTGTCTTTCCCTAATCAGTTTTAATGCACCTCTTGAAAGTTTTGATCTCGCCATTTTTTATAACAATACATTTTTCAACGTTTTCAAATATGTATACTCTCATGCGCTGTGATTCATCAAAAATGTTCACACGCTCACCATTTCTCTATTCTCTCCGGCCTTGACCAACTATAGCCACTGTTGACCTAAATTTAAGCAACATACTCGTTAGCTTACCGTACTAGATTCCGTATAGTTTTTTTTCCTTTTCTCTTCTTTCCACATTTTCCTTATTTCCAATTAGCCAGACTTTTTAAATATATTTCTACAGGCCTTACGACCCAGTAAGTTCGACTGAAGGCTTTCTTTAATGTTTATTACTTATATATTATTCACACACACATTTGATATATATATATATATATATATATATATAACTATTTTTCTAACGCGACTCTCTCTATTTCTATATCCCCCTCTCATTCTTCCCTCTACTGCTATTCGCCTCTACCTGTCACTACTTCTCTCTCTCTCTCT
>NC_068982.1:26215468-26218594 GCF_001194135.2 Octopus bimaculoides
GTGCTTCACAGAGTTCAAGACATACACACTTCATGTCTGGCTGTACAGCCTTTTTGTTTGTTTATTTCACCGTTTCGTTTTCCTGTCTTGTTTTCCGTCCACCACTACCCTCCACGAAAACAATTTAATTTGTGTTCGTGGGATGAACCAATTTAACGATGCGTACTGCCTTAATTCTTCGAAACACCGGAGTTTTAATGGTGGCAGCTGATGAAGGGGATGTTTCTATGTGGCCTGCTTGTTTGTTGCACCTTGTTTACCATTTTGTCCTTGTTCTATTGCCACGTCATGTACCCAGTTATGTATCTATATGTACATGTAGATGAACGTATATACATACATGTACATATATATGCATATACTCATTCTCCGTATTCTTTCTGTTGAAGAGCGTAGCTCGAAACGTCAAAGACTTTCCGTATTCCCGAGCGTCATACTAATATATCCTTTTGTTATTTACACCACCTGTCCTCGTCTGTTGTTATTATTTGTATATTCTCCCATATATATATATATATATATCGCTTGCTGTAAGGAGGTTGTTCTTCCTTGTCAGTCAACAGATAAGTGCTTTGCCTGTGGCTAAGAGTTGTTTTGACTCTTAATTTTAGCAATACTGGCGCTGATCTGCACCCTTAGTCACTTTAATGACAATTGTACTTGTGCCTTTTGATTTTTAAATTGCGAATAGTCACCTTAATAATTTATGTGTGTGTGTGTGTGTACGGGTGTATATGTAGCTTTTAAATATATGTGTCTCAAGGACTCAAGTCAATATTAGTTGTGTGGTATATAATATAAATATCTGCTGCACCTAACCTGGTACTCGTCTTCAGGTTTTACTTTGTACTATTTCACAAATGATATCTTGGAAGGAAATTAACATAGTTACGGTAAATTTCTTACTCTTTCAGAAATTACTCATGGATAACATCGAAAAATCAAACATAACTTCATTACGAAGCTGTAGTTAAGCTCATTTAAGTCTATCAGCAAATACAATCGTATGCAGAGTTATCGCCTTTATTATTTAAACTAACTTTGTATTCTATGTCAATCAAATATTAGAGGATTTTACTATCAAAAACTCGATTGTTCCTTTTAATGAAACAAAGTCTCTTTTAAATGAAAGCACTATTCTAATCGGCCTAGTGATAACTTTCTTCCGCCATTAAAATAATAATTTTGCTGTTGATTTCCTTTAAAGTTTAAATCGACGAAATAAGTGCCACTTATTTACTTTAAGAATAAACTCAAAGCTACAATTTCCATTTCTTGTGTCTGACGGATAAACCAATGATGTTCACTTATGTTTCTGCATTTGGTCATGTAAATAAGATTTTCTTTTGTAACTGAAGTGTATCTCGTTGTTCCATGTTAATATAATTTCCAGAACAGCTTCAATGAAATAAAGGTCAACACCAAAAATTTCTTTTTAAATTAGATTATTCAAGATTATACAAACTAGAAACATTATAAATTCAGATGCTAACGGAGATGATATCATTAAAAGAAATTCGATCAAAGCAAAGCGACAAATGGGTTGAGTATGAAAATAAAATATTAGAAAATTTATAAGAGCTAAGTGACCATCAGGTGGAGTGCAATAATACGAAAATGACTTGGCAGGAGGACAGCTGAAAACAAACATGAAATTTATAATAGAAGTTTGTTCTGCTTTCAAGTGTCATACTCGGTCATTTTTGTATTTTATCAAATTATCGTTATAATGTCGTTATCCCACTTAGGTCGTGCCAGTCAAGTACAAAACTCTTTTAAATTAAATACACACCCACCTCCGTAACTTGTATGACGGGCAGATGTCATTCTTTATTTAAAGTAATAGCAACTAGCTCTCCCATTTTTTCCTCTCATATCTCCGCTACTGAGCGTATTCTAAATTTACCTCATAGTTCGTCTATGATTATCACACCTCCAATACTTTTCCCTTAGATGATGATGCTGGCCAGTTATATATTATTAATTTTATGCTATCGTGTCAGAATTATTTTCCAGTACTTTAGTTTGCATTGTGGATTTTAAAGTCCAGCTTGAGGATACAGGTACCTGAAGTTAATGTCCATACATATATGAACATGATAAAACACTGCATATCATTCTTACGTATGGATACAATAATTGCATACAGTAGCACATACATTCATTGGAGAAATATAGTATATTCACAAGCATTGTCTAAGGAATTAATCTAGAGGAAGACAGCCAGTTTGAAACAAAATTATTCCCATTGTGAATACCAGCTGTACAGAAGTAAAGTTATGTAACTCCGAATGAGTTATGTGACTCTGTATATGATTCTTTCTCCTAGTAGGTGAATGTGTGAGTAGTGTTTTAGATACTGCATACAGTTTCTAAGCAATCTTTGAAGTGGTAATTTGACATACGTCCTACAAGGGAAGTCTACTACCCACGAATGGTTTTTGTGGAAGGCCTCTTGTCTCATTACCACTTGCATGGCTAGACACATTTACCATTGGAAAGGCATTTGCACAATGACTTGGACATCTATCTGTAAATAGATATCACAATGCGGTTCAATGATTGTCTGTGTTTGTGAAGTTTAAGTTAAAGAGAGAAAGGGAGAGTGGGAGGGAGAGAGAGAAGAAGAGAGAGAGAGAAGAAGAGAGAGAGAGACTGAGAGGGAAGAGAGAGAGACTAATTCCACAACTTGGACTTGCTTTAGCTATAAGATGATAAATAGTTTAAAATTATCTTGGGACAATCCATGCGTGATCTTGGTTTCAGTTCTTGGGTGTTGCTATGTATATTAACTCTGGATAATTTTTCAGGGAGGGCAATATATATCTAACATATAATAACATGCAATGTGACTTATCGGTCACGCTGGGGAAAGAACAATAAAACAACAAACGGAGTGGGAGTGAGTGATGGTCAGAGACATTAAAGCAGGCGAAAAGTATTGAAAGGTTTTGTTGCTCTGAAGATGTCAGTTGTTTAATCAAAATAAACCTGAAACTTTTTATCGTAAATTGTATTTCGCTTCTCAGTCTCACACACACATATGAAAATATATACATATATATATATATATATATATATATGAAATAAAATATTAAACACTTGTTTTCAAAATAACAGATATGT
>NC_068982.1:26221230-26221843 GCF_001194135.2 Octopus bimaculoides
TATATATATGCACACACATATATACATACATATATACATGTATATATATGTATATATATACATATATACACAAACACGCATATTTATATATGTATGTACACACACACACACACACATACTCACACATACAGACGATATTTTCAGCCGAGACGGCACAACTATATCTGATTCTTTAAGTGTTACAAGTTTGTGTTTGTACATATA
Organism: Octopus bimaculoides; assembly: GCF_001194135.2. Classification (NCBI taxonomy): domain Eukaryota; kingdom Metazoa; phylum Mollusca; class Cephalopoda; order Octopoda; family Octopodidae; genus Octopus; species Octopus bimaculoides. The sequence goes on from NC_068982.1 coordinate 26,221,435, forward strand.
ATTACTAGATTGCTAACATTTATCAATGATTTCTCTGTATTGATGCACCATTAGTAAAACTGTCGGCATTTTTGACGACACAGGTATGCTAGTATATATCATAAATTCCGAACTCTACATTGAGAAGTTTAACGACACTGTCCACTTATTCAATGCCAATTATTATGAAAGATTTCGAAGAATAAATAAACAAGCAGAAGAAGTAATGGTTAGCGTATAACTGATGGAAAGTAAAGGATTTAGTTTAGCACAAGCAAACAGAAATGAGAACGCAAAAAATTAACAATTAGAATGCTACGGAAAAAATAGATAAAGATAATGAAGTAGATAACAGAAAATGAAGCAAAAAAAAAAATAGTGTGAAGGAAACAACGCTGTTTTCGTTAAAAAAAACAGTTAAGCAGACTGA
>NC_068982.1:26222439-26229909 GCF_001194135.2 Octopus bimaculoides
ATATATATATATATATATATATATATATAGACACTTAATGTCATTAAAAGAAAGAATTACAACTATTATAAAATGAAGGAAATGTATTTAAGAATATATAAATAAATGTTAATGAGCAAGAAATAGCATTCTATATACCTAATTTGCATATAGCTAGGTCATAAATGCTTAAGTAGAAAAAATAATGTAAAGAGAAAGATTATTAATAAAGACGAAAGCATTTAAGGACTAGCAAGGAATGCTTAGCAGATGATGAGTATCTGAATCGGCTGTTCTTTCAGAATTTGCAAAATGATATTAATAACTGACCTATCTTTTAATAAGTAATGAAATAAGAATAAATTTGTGAAGCCTCTTAAATTTTAGTTTCCATAAAAATGTCATTTGACATCATAACCAAGTAATGTGCATGTTGTAGCTTTACTAATTAGAAGTAGCTCTATCGTGGTTAGTGGAAGTTAATTAATAAATGTATAACATGTAAGTGATAGAAATTTTCTATGACATGGACAAAAATACATTCGTCAAGTTAAAATGTTGAAATGTCGTGTAAAATAAGATAGTCGAATGTGACTTTCTAATTTATTTTTCTTGTGTAGCACCTGCTCACAATATCGGAAACTTGTTAGACATTTCAGAAGCAACGAGAAGATATGCGAATGCAATAATATTTCATAAAAACTGTGTTTCTATCTATATAGGAAATAAATATCCCAAATTTTAATGGATTGTCCACATATCTAGCATTGTGCATTCATCAGACAGAGGGAGCTTTATGTAATACGTTAACACTTTAGAAATAGTAAACAAATCTCTATCAAACTGCACACTTCCAAATCTGAAACTGAAGGTTATATTGGAGATAATAGTTACAGATTCGTAATGCTCTTGAGAAGGTCGAGGTAACTAATGCTGATGAGCGTTTTGATCATAATTCTGCTGACTAATTAGCTAAATATTAATAAGAACGTGTGTGTATGTGTGTGTGTGTGTGTGTGTGTGTGTGTGTGTGTGAGAGAGAGAGAGAGAGAGAGAGAGAGAGAGAGAGAGAGAGCGGAGAGAGGGAAAGAGAAAGCGAGATCGTACACGCCCGCACACACACACACACACACACACACACGCATATATGTTCTCACAGCAACCATAATCTACAGCAACATCTATTAAGTGTTATGTGCTCGGTTGCACTAGCAGAATTATTAGCACACCGGGCAAAATGTTTAACAGCATTTTGTCCGTCTGTACATTCTGAAGTCAAATGCTGACGAGGTTGACTTTGCTTTTCATACCCTGAAATTACTGGACTTGTGCCAAAATTTGTAACCATTATTGAGCCACTATTGCAGGAATTAGAGACAATGAGAGGTATCCCGTGAGAAATAGGATGTGGGAGATCAAGGTTGACATATGCTGATGATATCATCGTCATTGTGTCGATGGGTGCCTGGCATTTAGAGTGCTTTGAGGCATTTCGTCCATCTTTATCTTCTGATGTCAAATTCCGTCAAGGTCGACATAGCCTTACAGCCTTTCGAGCTCGATAAAATAAGTAGCAGTCAGTGTAATCGACTTAACCCCACCCTCAAAAACTGCTGGCCTTTTGCCAATATTTGAAATCATCATCATCGTCATCGTCGTCGTCACCATCATCGTCGTCGTCGTCGTCGTCGTCATCATCGTCATCATCATCATCATCATCATCATCATCATAATAATAATCATCATTAGCAGCAGCAGCAGCAGAAGAAGAAGCGGCAGCATCAGCATCATCATTTTATTGCTTTCATCTATCGTTGATTGTTTGCAACGTTTTGAAGTTGATTGTATTTAGATTGGTGGCCATAATGATATAAATTTTATTGCATAATGCACAGATGTGCCGGCTGGCAGCAGGAACAATTGCTACAGTACGAAGTCTTCTGATATGCCTTTTCAATCCTCCAATTGAGCGAATGCCGTCCCGCTTTTTGTGGAAGGTACACGTTCCATGGTCATTCACTCCATTTGGTATCAATACCCCCTGAGTGTGGTTGCTGTTTGACAGTAGCTAGTCTCTTTGACTGAGCTGCGGTCCTGGATGAAGCACAGAGTGCGGCTGGGTGCCTGGCATTTAGAGTTGCACATGTTCTGTTGTGAACAATAGCTGTATCACAATTTACTAGTGGTTGATTCGCTGGAGTTCTCTGATAGCTGATCAGGCCTGCATGACTCAAGAATTTCTTCCCACAAATCACATACATAAAAAGCAATTTTCCCTCATTTTCTCGTCCTTCATTCTCTCTCTTTCAAACATCGAACAACCACTGTGTACTCTTTTCTTCCATCCATTTTGGTGTTGTGTCTCTCCCAATAAACAACTGAAACCCCTGTCTGTGTCAGAGCAATTCTGAAGTAGTCCTTCAGCATCATTTTGGGATTCTGTGCTGGTATCCTACCATCTTCCATCTCCCCATACAAAAGTTGCTTAGGAAGTCTTTCATCATTCATTCTCATCAGATGTCCATCCCACCTCAAACGACAGTGTAAAATCATCGATTCTACACTCATACTACCACTTCTCTCAAGTGCCTTCACATCACTGATTGCCATTTTCCCTTTTTTAAGTTTCATCATCAAGACCAGTAGTGTTCAAAGTACTTCCTAAATAAATTAATTTAGTTACAACTTCAAACCTTGCTCCATACAGTCATAGATGGTCCATGTCAAGTTTAGAAGGAGCAGGTTGGTACATCAGAACAATTTTCTTCAAGTTGACTGTAAGGCCCAATACTGTATATGCTGCAGAAATCGCATTCATCATGTGTTGCATATTTTCCTGGGAATGTGCTAACAGGTCACGATCATCTGCATACAAGAAATCAATGATGTGAGAATGAAGAACTTTCGTTTTGACACAAAGTGTTTTGAAGTTGAAAAGTTTTCCTACTATCTTATATCTTATATAAATCATTTCAGCACAACCTTCGAAAGCTATTTGAAAGACTATTGTAAAATATAGAAAAAACAATATAGGAGCAGGAATATCACCATTTTACACCATTTTCTATAGAAATTGGATCTGTCAGATCCAATTTCTGTAGAAAATAGTATAAAAAATATATACATGCATACGTACACACATACTCACACATACACATATACACACTGAAGTTGTTTCTTCCCATGTTAGTTCTGATCAGCTGGATCTACAGTCAAAAGTGTTCCTTCATATTGAGCATGTAAAACAATATTCCTCATTTACTGCTTTTCTTCATTTACAACTCTTTTTAGCTGGTCACGTTACCATATATCGAATCTTTACGTTGGTTACTCTAATACATTTGTAATTTGCAGAGGGTTTGAGACTGTTTGGTGTTGGAGAATTTTTTGGTTCGAAGAAGGAAGCTTTGCCTAATTATTCATGTTTATTAAGTTTGTGAGTCATAATGTTATCATAATGTTATTGTTGTTTAGTCTCAGGACCACCATTGATTTAGCAGGTTAATGAACATATATGTTGGCTACATTTTTTAACATGTCCTTCTATTTTTAAGAAGATTGTATGTAATTTTAGGGAGATTTACCTCTATTTCTAGTATGGTGACTGACCACATAAGGACTGCTTCTTTAGCTCGTGTGAAGTGTGTAGATGTGTGATATTCATAAGTAATGAAGGTATGATGCCGTACTCCCTTCCTTAACGCAATAACTGCATTTTTGTTTTATTCAAAGTTTAGTTTGCCCTGTCCTTGTTGAAGGGTGTCCAAGATATTATTATAGTTGCTTAGGGTTAAAACGCTTTGACTCTGAGATACTTGCTGATGATATGGAAGGGTTCCCAACGTTGTGCTGTCACTGATGTCACTAAGTAGCTGCTGTAGTATATGCCTGGGGCAAAGTATCTCTCATTTATTTAACCTATCTTCACTGAGGGATATCCAGATAGTTGTTATTTTTATAGTTATAACTCTAGATAACCTTGATCGAGGAGACTATGATCAAAAGCATTGCGACTGTGATCATCCTATCTTACCTGTCGAAGGTGTTTCTTGGAAGTTTGTCGGCCACGTTTGTTAGATTTGCACCTTCAGGAGTGAAGCAAGCCATTGTCAAATCTCTATTCAGATGTTCGAACGGTCATGTTCTTGTGTTTATCACCAGATCAGCCCTAATAAAGTAGACCTGAGATCAAAATATTTCTACCTTGACCATCCCATTTGCTTATGGTTTGTTTCAAACACAGTGCAACTAAAACTTCATTACTCATAGCGTCCTTCAATTTTGAGACAGGAGGTCGTAACTTGATGGAGATTACGCTACTATTTTGTTTTAGCAGACAAGGATATCGCAGAGGCTCTTCTGTCATAAGAAGTGTAGGCAAATGAACATCTAACAATGATTCTAGTTTCAGGACTCATACTTGGTTTGCTTTTGATCGAAGAGTGTAGCTAGTTTTAAAATATATTGAAAAATACGACGCATAAAGGGCGACGACATTTGCAAAATTCAATTTTCTATTAATCCATTCTGATTTGGATACGTAGAGATTACTCTTTTTTGTCTTTCTTCCAATTTTGCTAAACAAATATCATACAGTAAAGATATTTTTACGAAAAGTATTTAAATATGATTGAAATTTATGCGTAAATCTGCACCACGTAACTGTCAATCATAGGGTAAGTGACAGACGACAGTAATATTCCCGTAATAGTACCATGTAAAACAGAAAAATTGAAATTACCCATCATTTACTAAATTGGTTCCTTATTTACGCGTCTCTTTTCGAGTCGAATATAGCATCTAGTTTGACAAGCACTGTTGCTCTTCTTTTGAAGTGTAACTCTTCCCTTGCCTCTTTGATTGTGGTTTTCGTCTACAGTTTTTGTTCATCGTACCACATTATATTTTTCATATAAAAAGTAATAATATAAAAAAGAAAACGAAAGAAAGATCACAAATTACCTTTTCTTTGACGATTTTCATCAGTGTAAATTTTACGCAACATTCAACTTTTCTCATCTTCGCCACGTTTGTGACCTTTTCAATTTCATTTTGTTTTGTTTTCTTTATTTAAGAGAGTACAAAACACTATTATTAACATTGCTGTCATATTTGAAGTTGATTCTAATTCTGTATCATGTGTGTGTATGTGTATGTGCGTGTGTGTGTGTGTGTGTGTGTGTGTGTGTGTGTGTGTGTGATTGTATTGCATGCGTGTGTATGTCTGCGTGCGTGTGTGTATGTATGTATGTTGGTATATATGAATATTACGGGGTTTCATGACACAAAAGAGCTAGAGATCAATTTCGGTATACTATTATATTTGAAATGACTTTATATTGGTTTTAATAATGGATCTCCGTCGGTTTCGACGACGAATGTTCGAGAAACGGAACAGCCTACTGTTTGAATATATGTGTAATTTAACTGATTATTTCGCGGGCACGTGTACCTAAGCGTAATTTGAAAGGCGATCTATGTGACGCCAGGAAATGAGAAAATTGACCCACTCGAATTATTAGTATGGTCAATTTGACGGGTTTCGAACCTTTTCCGAGTACGCTGTTTAGCTCCATCTCCATTTCAGCCCTTAACGAGCAGACCTGTGGTCAAAGGTTTTTCAACTCAGACCACCCTATTTTTATATATGTGTCTAGGGTTACAGTCTTCAATATGACGTCAATTCTCTTAAAGGCATATGAGGCAACCTGAGACAGATTTCGCTGATACTTCTACTAAGTCGAAACCCCGCTTAGATCTTTCGCTGGCCTTATGAAAAGAGAGCCACAGTGGTAAAACAAAAGATTAAAAACGTATTCCAGACATCGCACGGAAAAGAAGTCAAGCGTGCTATCAGCTAGTTGTAGGTATTGGAGTTTTGAACTTACAACAAACATGGTGATATGAGCTGACACTGACTATTTAAATCATAGCCTGCAATACTAATATTCATCTAACTGAAGTAAAGTAAATATAGAAATATATCATATATGTGGCCTTTTTGCCAAGCTGCCTCATGAATATCAATTTTTTATGAGTACATAAAACAGCGAGAATCAAGTCAGTGTCATTCGTATTCAATCTTAGTAAGTTTCGACAGTACGCAGATATGCTAATTGCTGTTGTATTTTTTTGCCTCCGGAGAATGCTTTCTCCCTCCGTCCGATGTATAGAAGCAACACACACGATTCAGTCATGTAGGGTGACTTTGAGACATCGGTGTTTCTATATGATTCTCTTCCGTCAGAGCTATCCTTCATATCCCTGAATCTAAACAAGAATGGTTGTTCTAGTTTATAGAATTCAGCAAACAAATTATTTAGGGATATGTGCAGATGTCTGCCTAGTAGGTATCGAATTATTATAAGCAGGTGAAACAGCGAGGCTCGACAGAGATATAATCATTGAAACTACCATATCTATAATTACACCTGCGTCAATCAAATAGATGTGTCGTCAATATACATAGTCTAAAAAAAGAAATGCACAAGGGGGAACACATTAGGAATGATTACGTACATCATATTTGTTCATAAAAATCAAAAATTAATATTGATTTCAAATTTTGACACAAGGCCAGCAATTTTAGAGAAGTGTAAATAGATTACATTGACCCCAGTACTCAACTGGTACTTATTTTATCGATCCCGAAAGGATGAAAAGCAAAGTCGACCTCGGTGGAATTTCAACTGAGAACATAAAGACAAACGAAATGCCTCTAATCATTTTGCCTAGTATGCCAATGATTTTGACAGCTCACCGCCTCACCAAGGAGTAATATTATAATCTGATTTCTTATTAGTATTCATTTATATATCTTAAACTTGTACTGCATATCTTACATTCATGCGAGAACCACCTGTAGTGTACACACATATATAGAGTCACAAAACTGTATTTGCAAGATTATCAACTTAACGAAATACATTTAAGAAAAAATAAAGAGAATTTAACATGGTAGGCAGGGTAAATTTATGGTATTAATTTATAAATCCAGCCTGCGTCAGGTGTCATTACTCGTATTTTCATACACAAGGCAATCTTCACATGCTGGTGCCAAGAACTGATTATATTTACATATATAAGGTAGTATTGAATTGCTTTTCGATTTATGGACTATTACATGTAATATACAGATACGAGCGAGTGTATTTAAATACACCTATATAAATATATTTAACCTACATAGCCATACAAACATGGTAAATTTAACTATTTCTCCGTGGATTGAAAATAAAGTGATGACCAAACTTAATCGATTGTTGAACCTTATTGGGTACTCATCGGAGGTGTCGACATCCCTGATGAATAAATAGTCAATCAGTTTACATACGTAATAAATCCAGTAGGTTCAGAGAAGTGGAGCAACTAATTTGCATTCCATAAATATTTAACACTTTAATATCTGCAGCCTGATATACTTTTATATGTAATCTTTGTAAATACGTGCGGTCTTCATTGCAGTAAAAAAAGTATATATATATATATAAG
>NC_068982.1:26230307-26237343 GCF_001194135.2 Octopus bimaculoides
TATATATACATATACATATACATACATGTACATATACAACTCAATTCCTATCATAAGACGACGGAAATCCACCACCATCACCAATACCACCACGCCACCAACACAACCACCACCGCCGCCACTACCACAATATATATATGTGTGTGTTGTGTGTGTGTGTGTGTGTGTATGTGTGTGTTTGCCTGTGAGTGTGTGTTTGCCTGTGAGTGTGTGTTTGCCTGTGAGTGTGTGTGATTGAGTGGGGTGAGGTATATGTGGTGTGTGTGTATGTGTCCGTGTGTGTAAGTATATATGTATGTGTGTATGTGCGTATCTTTGTAAGTATATTATACACAAATAGAAATCACTAAAGATATTAGTCATTAAAACATATTGTTAGGAATAGTGCTATCTAAAACACTTAGTCATCAATGACGCCACCTATACTGCTTCTCTTTATATGTGCGTTTGTGTGTGCGCGGCAGGGTGTGTGTGCGTACGTGCGTGCATAAGTATGTCTGCATGTGTATGAGTGTTTGCGTGTGTGCTTGTTTGAATGTATTGCGTATCTAGGTCTGTATATCAGTTCGAGAGTGTGTGCACACCTGTGCGTGTAATTATACATTCACATATTTACTTACACACACAAATACGCACGCACATACACTCATATATATGCGTGTAAATACACGCATGTATATATATATCTTTGTATATACATGCACATACGCATGTATGAATATATATATATATACACACACAGACACACAGATAGAGATACGCGCGCACGCATGTGTAATTGTTTATACTGTATGGGGAGTATATGTTCAGGTGTCAATATATCAAATATGGAAAACGGTGGTCAGATGGTGGAAAAGTTAGCATGCAGGCAAAATGCTTAGCAACATTTCCACCGTCTTTACATTCGGCCGAAGTCAATTTTCTCTTTCATCCTTTAGGGAACGATCAAGGAAGTACCAGTTGAACGCTGGTTAAGTAGTTCGTCTCGCATCCATGTGGATACGCGTTCGGTCCCACTGCATAGCCTCTTGGATGAGTGTCTCTTTCAATAACCTTTGGTTCTATGGATCTGCAATACATTGTGAAGGAAACTGATCGGCGGAAACTGTGCTGAAGCATGTAGTATGTTTGTTTTTATTTTTTTTATATATGCCAATGTGCGTTTGTATTTCTTCGCTTATGTTCGAGGATCAAGCGAATAGCAAATAATTACTAGGTTTAGAATTAAGTACTGGGACGAATATGACCAACAAAAGTCTGTCAAGTTTGTCTTTCAGCTTGGCAACAGCTAGTGACGAAATCAAGTGAAAATGAATAATTAATGTAACTACAAAGCAAATACTATGTATGTTTGTATGTATGTATGTATGTATATATGCATGTCATTATTCAGTTTTTCAAGATTTCTTGCCAATAGATCTAACCTAGTTCCAAGGTTCCTTCGTTGGAATTTCAACATCAACAAAAGGGTATTTTTGTTTGCTTGTATGTATGTATGTATGTATGTATGTATGTATGTATGTGCAGATTTGTATGTTTTATGTATGTATTCTCATGCATATAGTTGCATATCTAGACATGCTCATATATATATAAATGATAAACTTCTGGAAAGTTTTACAGATATGTACAGTTTCAGTGATGGATTGGATCTGTAGTCTTCGGATTACCTTTCCCCTTTCTGGTTTTGAGAAGCGTAATTTCTTAAGATAGGTTTTTAGGCAGTATGTTGATTATCTGAGGGCCCCGATAATTACAGGAATAAACCTGAACTTGTAATCTGGATAGAATAATCACAGATTTCTCTATAGTTCAGCATAGGTGTTCTCTTTTCCACTGATCTTCAGCTTTATGTTAACATCCGCTGCACAGCTAATTTCCACAACTGTGCACAGTTACTCTTCTCCATTCCAAATCATCATAGCAGGTCTGTTGTGCTTATATCTTATTGAGGTCTTTACTGGTACATTCCACCAGTATTCCTTTTTATTTTTTAGTGGTTCTGGCTTCTACCATATCGTGGGTTCTTATATCTTTATCCTCGGGATTATCCTTCCGACGATTTCATTATAGAGTGTCCTACCTACAACGTCATGTCTCATCAGTAGATAATACCATGATGACGTTTTCGGACAACAGCTTATGATGTGGGTGATATCTTCAGTGTGAATTCCACTAAGTCTGCATCGGTTGTTACACTTTACGGATTTACCTGCACCTTTATCCCATTTGTGCATCAGGTACTTGGTTGATATTTCCTGTTCCTGGATTACAAACGCATACTCTTCACAGTGGGAGGTAGTAATCCGGCTATTGGTCCATGAAAAGCTGCTTTGATGATCGATGTTACTATCATGACGAAGCTTTCTAGTTACGTATCCATTCACAGTCTTCATCTGATGAATTGTTGCGGTAGAGTCGTGCGAATTCTTTGGGCATGTATTCTAGGTTATCAGACAAAGAGTATTGCTCAAGGAGCTGCCTTCCAAGTCTTATAATGTTATCAGCCTCATGTATGCAAACTTGGTCAAGGGATGCACTTCGACACTTGGTGGTTAAAAGATGTATGTTTTCTTCTGTTTTTGATTATTTGAATTCTTCATCTGAGGAAGGGCCCGGTTTTTAACAAAGATACAGAGCACCATCGTTGGAATGTAGATAACAAAAACAAAGTGACGTTTTAAATTTCAGAAAAGTGTTGCATATTTTTATTGTCCGCTCACAGATCTTATTTGTAATGTGTGAGTTTTTTGTGCTTTCTTTTTCTGAAAACTTTAACTTATCCAGACTGTCACTTAGCCATTTACTCAAAAAAAAAAAAAAGTGTACCAATAATTATGGGTATAAATGTAAACTTATAACCTGGAAAGAGGTTTCGAAGCAGTTTTCCATAGTTAGCTTCATCTTCTTTGATTTTCGAAGATATATTCACATTTGCAGGAAAGCTGACATCTATGAGGTACATACTTTTCCTTAGCTGTCCTAAAGAATAACCGGGCAGTTAAATTTATACATGACAGATGTTTCGGTGAGAATATTCCATCAGTATTCCTTGTGTTAATGCATGTGTATGCATTCAACCACAGAGGGATGTTCTATATTTACTCCAGGATAGCCATTTTGTGAATGGTATTGTAAATTGTTTTAGCGACGACATCGTGTCACATAGGAAGGTATTATCTTGATGGCACTTTTAGGCAGCTGTTCATCACATGCATGATGTCTTTCCACAGAAATATAACATGATCTACATCTTCAGTTGCATTTTAGAGTTCCGAGGGCTTTACTGTCTCTTTTGTTTATTCGGTATTTTGTTAGATTGCAAACGCATAAGCCTTCGAAGTGTGATGTAGCTGTCACGTGAGGCTGCGCTTCAGGTAGATATTACTGCCTTCTTCAAGGCTTCAGGAAATATACCCATACATATGTATGTATGTATGTATGCATGCCGTGTAATTATTTGCTTAGCAACGTTCTTAATGTGAAATCGTGTGTAGTAATAGATTTTGTTGTATTTTGGAAGAGCCATTTTGTCGATAAATACACTGTTTGTAATTTACTTCCCTTTAACATTATCATCAACTAGCTAAGTAATTATAAAATTAATCAACTTTTTCTTCATTCATTTGGCCAATCAATCAGTTGGTACATATGCGCCTTTCGGCATAAAATATTTGTCAACAACGTCATCATTAGTCCTTTATTTAGTTAAAGGTTCTTTTAACACACTTCATATATATATGTATGTAATGTATGTATGTATGTATGTATGTATGTATGTATGTATGTGTGTGTATGCATATATATATGTATGTTTGCATGTATTTATGCATGTATGCATGTATGTATATATATATATATGTGTGTGTGTGTGTGTGTATGTGGGGGTGTGTGTATGTGCGTGTGCCTGTGTGCTTGCGTGTGGGCATATTATATTAAGATAGCGTGCCCGACAAATAAACGTTTTTTTGACTCGCTGTTTTAATAAATCATTCTCTCATTCAGCATTAATACATTGATTATTTCATTCTAAGTAATTTCACAGTAACACGTAACCTCAGTTACACTTACCACCACAACGCTGTTCTACCCTAAGGTTCAGTTATATTACGCTCTAACTTTTGTACCTTGGATTATTACTGTTTCTAAAAATAGTCACATCTACGCAAATAAATGCCGAGCTGTGCGACTGGACTCGGAAACCCGTGGTTACAGAGCAAACTTCTTAACCACACAATCATCCTTGTGCAACAGAGTTATTGCAGGTGTTCCGCAGATAGGCTAAAGAAGATTATGTCAGCATATACAGCATATCTAAATCTCACCAGACACACATGTCATATATATGCAGGTGCGTTCACGTATTTACACAGGTAATTAGACAAATTTAGAAAAGTCATAAAGACTACTTGAATTGTTCCCAGAAATAACGGTTTGTCGAACGTTTTTTATAACGTACTCGCAACCTTTTATAAAACAGTGAATCATGCAATTTTAGAGTCGTCTGTATAGAAGATACAATACGTTCGCTATATTGTTTGCCTATTAGATGCGCTCTTATATTTCAGATTTCTCTTTCCCACTCTTTTTTCACTGTTTTTCCAGTATGTCGTCATTCGAGCATACAAGAAGCTCTCATAAAACGGCGTAAGAAGAGTTAATTTAACAGCACTAAAAGCTCCCACCCAAGCAACGTAATACGTTGGCGTCATTACATACACAAACACACTTTCCATAGATTAATGTTAGGTCCCCTAGACTCGTGCGTCCATCACGAATTTGCTTTAAAATACTACTTTCATACAAATTCACTTACGTGGCACTGATGGGCCCGGTATTATAGTATAAGACATTTACTCAATGTGCGGCGCAATGGGACTGAACTCAAAACCACTGGGCTGCAAAGCGAGCTTTTAATGTTGTTTCTGATATAGGCATAAACCCTGAAATTTGGCAGGAAGGCGTTAGTCAATATCTTCGACTCCAGTCTTTATTTATACTTTATTTTATCGACCTCAGAAAGGCAAAAGCAGTGTTGACCTTAGTGGGATTTCTACTCATAATGTAAAGACCCGCAAAAAGTGTCATGAAGAATTTTGCCCGACGCTTTAGCGATTCTGCCAGATCACCCCCTTAGAAAACTCTATGATTGAACACGGTGTTCATTAACTAATATTGGTTTCAAATTTCGGTACAAGGTCGGTAAATTTGTTGATACTCAACAGATACTTATTTTATCAACTCCTAAAGGATGAAAAGCAAAGTAGATCTCGGCAGCTTTATAGACGGACGGAATACTTATTTCTTTATTGCCCACAAGGGGCTAAACATAGAGGGGACAAACAAGGACAGACAAAGGGATTAAGTCGATTACATCGACCCTAGTGCGTAACTGGTACTTAATTTATCGATCCCGAAAGGATGAAAGGCCAAGTCGACCTCGACGGAATTTGAACTCAGAACGTAACGGCAAACGAAATAACGCTAAGCATTTTACCCGGCGTGCTAATATTTCTGCCAACTCGCGGACGGAATGCTGTTAAGCATTTTATCCGGCGTGCTAACAATTCTGCTAGCTTGCCGATTTATTGTTGCCTAATTAATAATAATTTTTTTTACTATAGGCACAAGGCCTGGAATTTTGGGGAAGGGGCTGATCGATTACATCGACCTCAGTGCTAGACTTTTATTCTCGTAATCGAGTAAGGATGAAAGGCAAAGTTGACCGCGATGAAATAATAAAACATGCTAATAACAAGATCTATGTTAACTCCCAATTGTAAAATGAAATTGCATGTATTTGACATTGAAGATTTATAACACAGTAGCAAAGTTGTAAAAATAAAAATAAAATATGGGTTTTTCAGAAATATAACCATTTTTGCTTCTCTTACGATTATATTTAGAATAAAATAAGTGCTAATGTACGTGACGTGACCAGCAGCACGAGAGCGTGTGATTATTCATTTGCTTTTTTTTTTTTACATAACTTCACCATAACTTATTTAGGAAGAAGGAGAAGAGACTATATAGAAAGTCGTAACATTCATTTTATTCCCATGTTTGCAAAAAACTAGAAATGAAAAGAAGGTTCTCCACCGATTTTGACGATTTTTACATTTATCAACACAACGACCGACTCATTGAATTAAAATGTATGTGGCCTCATATTCCACCGACATGTGTACCTTAAATCAATCCTTACGGAGAATCAGAATGACAGCTTGTGGCAAATTTTCCCCTTTGGATCATAGACACAATAGATCCAATAAATTCCCAAAGAATTTCCATCTACTAAATTTCACTCACAGTTGATTCAACATTATGGTATTTGAAATAAAAATACATTTTGATAAAACGTCTCACTGTTGGATCAAAGATCAGGACTATATGATTGACATGTGAATTTCTTAATAATTTCACTATGCATGCTGTACATTTACCACAGCAACAAATCTACAATGCTTGTCTAATGTTCAATTCTGTTTTCTTATTGCCAGGATTCAATTCCTTTCAGAGGTCGATCTTTTTCTAGTCTTATCCTTTATACTTTAGGCATGGGCAATATTTTTTGAAAAGAGGGCCGCCGCGTGAAACATGCTTCATCATCAGGCAGGCCGAACTATTAAAAAAAAGAATCATGGGAACCTTTAGTTTTCATATCCTTCATTATAATCTTTAATTTGCGGGCCGCAGATTACTTTGACTGCTCTACATAGAAATACACTAAGTATACTGGATCGACTCAATTATAATGATGCTTTTATTGCTGCTCGCCTTCTCCTATACATCTGGCCCTTGTAACACGTTGAGAAATCAGTATTAGATTATATTTATAAAAGCAAAAATTCTATCTATCTTTTCATTTCTCTATCTTATTCTTTTATCTTAGGCTATATTTTGTATGACACATTTTTTCTTTCCTCGGTTTTCTCGTATATACATACATTTGCACACACACACACACACATACACACCAATACACATGCGTTTACACACACATATATATATATATATATATATATATATATATATA
>NC_068982.1:26237555-26247555 GCF_001194135.2 Octopus bimaculoides
GAACATACACACACAAACACACACACACGCACACACACTCACACACACATGTATGTATCAGTACACAACTATATATGTATATGTCTATATATGTTTGTATTTATGTTTGTGTTATGTGTGTGTGTGTGTGTGTGTGTGTGTGTGTGTGTGTGTGTGTGTGTGTTCATATAATGTAGCTTCCAATTTCGTCTAGCCGAATTCCTGTGTATGAACCAGTGTCACTGCAAATAGCAACAAAACAATTCTTTTGTATACTATTTTGTTCTGAAAGAAGTATTTTGCCACTTTAAGTCTGGCACATATTTCACTCCTCTTAAGTATGCATGCACAAATACACACATAGAAAAAAATAAGAAGCAGTTGATTACTATGTAGGTGACTGACATTCACATTTCTATTTGTGATCAGATTGCAGCGTCTTAAATGTTGGGAATTTGAAATCTTTAAATATCAGTATACACAGTTGTACTTCCATTTTTTTTTGTTTCCGTTTATATAACACACACACACACACACACAAACACACATACACACTCACTCACACACATAATGCTATACATACATACATACATACATACACGTATATGTATGTATGTATGTATGTATGTATGTATGTATGTATGTATGTATATAAATTGAAACATCTTGCTCAGTAAGCCTTTTGTTAGTTAAAGAAAAAAAATTAAAGATACAAAATGAATCTACTGAAACTTAAATGTTTTAATCGGATGATTGAGTTTTGCGTTTAAGTTTCAATATGGGGCGTAGTGAAGATATATATTTAACAATTGTTAAGAATAAAGCTTAGACATTAGTAGCTAATTTTAAATTAGACAAATACAGACATCACTCAATGACTTTGTGAAACAGTTTTACGGTGTTCCCACCCCGCCTTAAATGTTGACACTATTCTTTGAACAATTTATTCAGGTCTTTAGTTCAGCTAAATCCTTTTACAGGCTAAGCTGACTCATAAGGTCGTTATTTGTATTCAGTGCATATCTTCAGACACAATTTGCTGTATCCTTTAGACTTGCTGTGTCCCTAAAATGAATATACGATTATTTCTCACAGGAGCAGTTCAAGAGTGAAGTTCGGTAGGATTTCAATTCGCGGTCTATTAGAGTGTTGCAAAATACAATTTTCGAGAAAGATGTATATGGGACATGTATGGCTGAATTGTTTGATGTTTATTTTCACAATTGGGCAATTTGGGTGTCTTCTAACACAGACATTGATCAACCGAAAAAATATATGATATAGGGTCGACAGAAATTTATGTAGAAACACTTCAGATGGATTTCATGGTGATAAACCTCGTCAATATATCAGTTTAGCATCACCATCTGCTCCCAAGCGTATTTTGTCCTTTTGTGGAACCGAGTATGTTACGAGCATTCGGGCCTGTTACGAGCATTCGGGCCTGTTACGAGCATTCGGGCCTGTTACGAGCATCCAGCACAATTCGATATTTCAATGCGCAGCTCCACACTGCAGCAACCCCAAAAGTTTGCAGTTTCTTCTTCCCTTACCCTCGAACCTGACAGATGATATGGAACCTGATAGATGTCATGTGTACTGCTTTCTTTTTCTGAGTTAGCCTTTACAAAAACAGTATATTTTCTGACGAGAGTGGTATCAAATGAAATGGTGCAGTTTAAGTTGAGTCACACAATACGCACGCAAAACCACCGAGACAAAACGTTGCTGAAACTTAGTAACTTATAAACTTCAATTATTTGCGAGCGGAAAAAGGCGAGCTTCAGGAAGCAGCAGCAAGAAACAACGACATTGGCTAGTCGTTTAAGATGCCCGCAGAGCCCGTGCCGCCCCCAGTTCAAGACAGCCCTGGTGAACGATACCAATGGCAACGTCATCCGCATAGAAATCGCCTACTTCGAACGCTGGAATGAACACTTCAGCCTTCGCCTCCATCACCTACCTGTTTCAATCGATCCCAGCCCAACCATCACTGCAGACACAGTCACAACCGACGACACCTGCAGATTTGATCCTGTTACTTCCGAGGAAGTAAGTGCTGTCCTGAAGAAGCTCAACAACCGCAAAGATCCTGGAATCTGCATTATAACTGCGGAGATGTTGACAATGGGCCGAGAAAACATGATCCAGTGGCATGTTTGCAGCAGCCACAGGAGTATCACCCTCCTTCAAGGCAAGCTCTTCACTACGATCCTCCCCAATCATGCTCTTCCTGCCATTAAAAGCAGGTGCCGCCCATAACAAACCAGATTAATGCCAAATCGATCTACCACTGACCATATTTTTGCCCTTCGTCTCATTACTGAGAGATCTCGGGAGTTCTACAAAAATCACCACTTCTACACTGCCTTCGTCGACCTCAAGGTATCTTTCGACACGGTTGACCAAGATCTCCGCCCAGTTCTATAGCAGTGCTGAGAGCTGTGTGTGGGTAAACAGGAGGATTTTATCTGGTTCCTCATCAACAGCGGGGTTAGACAGGGCTGCGTGGCCACCGCCGACCTCTTCGAATGCGTCTTCGATTATCTGATGGCAAAGGTCTGTGAGCGAGTCTCTGACGTTACCTTATAGAAATACCACTTTACCGTTCTGGAATATGCCAACAATACCACCCTCGATCGACCAACTCGGTGACGCACTGATCATTTACAGAGAGAAGAATCAGCAAAGTTTTGTCTTTATGTGAGCTGGTTGAAGACTAAGCTGATGCATGTCGGAGATAGGCTGGACTCTCCCTTGTCCATATTGGCTCGGATGTCATGAAGTTCTTCAACATGGGCTAAACAGTCACCAACAATCGAGAACTGACCCCGGAGATCAATCTTGCATGTGGTCTGAAAACCATCGAGAGCATCAGATGTTGCCATCATGTTTCCAACAAAGAACTGCGTGAGCGCACGCACCAGCCGGCAGCCTTCCATCTCTCAGCAATCCGTTGCATGCACTGTTACGGACATGTCCTCCATCTTCCGCTAGATCATCCTGCCAAGATTTTATTCTCATTTGACGCAACATCTGCGGGCTGGAAGAAGCCTAATGACAGACTCTGCACCAAATGGCTTGACGTGACTGGGAAAGATATTCAGAGGCTCAACGTCACCTTGGAGAATGCAGAGGAGCTGGCATGTGACCGTTAGCGATAGAGAGCACTGGTGGACCTGGTCGGCTCTACGTGTGATAACACCTCTGGGACCACTAACTTGGAATGACCCCAGTCACATCAAACAAATGCATGAAGCCAAATCAGCCAAGTATTTGTCTGTGTTGTCCCTACACACTCCATTGATTAATCTGAGTTGATTTTTTTCTCATTATTGTTTAATTTATGGAACTTACCTAGACCTTAGATGGCTTCTATTCCTTTTGCATATGTGTCTGTTTTCTGGCTGCTGGAGATAGATTAGGACAATTGTTGTGTTGATGATGCCGAATGAAGCTGAAAGCGCATCCACGAGTATCTGCTTATATCCAGCCAATAAATTTGTTCTTTTCCATAATGGCATATTCTTTTTCTTGATGGCAACTTTCGATAATTCTTGATGCGTCAGATTATCTTCACTTTTCCTATGGAGCCGTTTTCTTTTGTTGTTTGGTAACTGCAACACATCATCTAGAGGAAGAAGTAATTTAATAAACGAAGAATTTATGTTGTACGATATTTTATGTACCTACATTTGCCTACGTTGTTTATGCATGCACTGATCACTTCGGGTTAACTTTCTTAGCTCATTTGTGCTATATATATATATATATATATATATATATATATACACATGTGTGCGTGTGTGTGTGTGTGTGTGTGTGTGTGTATATATATATATATATATATAAATATATATATATATATATATATATATAATTTCGATACGGAGCAAATAATTCACGAGAAGAAAAAATAATCCACGAAAAAATAACTTGCGAAGATATCATTCACACTATTATTATCTAGTGTAACAATTTAAAATTGATAATAACAGAATCAATAATATAGGTGATTGCAGGCCTGAAAAAAGCATTGAATAGCTGAAGGATTAAAATTATTTGCCCAAATACACTGATAATAACTACAGAAATCAACCGTCCGAGGGCAAACGGGATAAAGCAATCTCTCAGCATATATTCAAGTATTTGGACTCACGTGGACTGGTTTTTGGACCAGCACAACAGCCTCACCTTCCTCAGCACGCGTTACCATGATAGAGAGCCCTAACCCGTCATATATATATATAGTTAATCCAAAAAACGAAGGAAAAAACTAAGAAAAAACAACAACGCGAGGACGTGGTACATGCAAAGTATTAAAAGACGCTTAGGGAAGGAAAGAAAGGGTGTTTTACGTTTCGAGAAAAGCTCTTATTCAGAAACAGGTGACAGAGGAAGGTCCAAAAGAAAAGGAAGACGGAGGGGAAAAATTTTGAAATGTGTGTGTGTGTGTATATATATATATATATATATATATATATATATATTCATGATGAACGCTCCCGTCGAAGACGACGTATGAGTGTTCACAAGGAAGACAGTGACAGAAGAATCCAACCATCCTACCAAATAGACAGTCAACAGCACATCCACATTACGACTACCATTTACCAATGTTTACAATTCATTCAGTTCATCTGGAGGCCCATCATGTGAGACCTAAACTAACAAAAGTAATATGGATATAAATGTGAGCATTAATATGACTTATTAAACCAGCTCGTGATCTAGCTGAGAAATTACAATGCGCACAAGTTTGATTTGCGTGAAGACTGTTGTTCTGTTGGTTTCTTCTTCTGTTTACCCATTACTGCTCTTGATTTTGTCCCCTGTACTCTATGAATTTCAAAATTCTGAAGCTGGAAAAAGCAGTCCCTCCTCCAGTATATATATATATATATATATATATATATATATATATAGGTCATTCTATATGAATTCAACCAAAGTTAAAAAAAGATTTGCACGTGACCAACTCAGATTTGGCTCAAATTCTTTTGGGTAATACTTCTATGTACATAGTGAACACATGCATAACTTTAGGGTCGAACTGCTAAGGGTTTCAAAGATATGCTTCCTCTTACCCTAGAAAAACAATTGAGTATTTCACTGGTACTTAATTTATCGACCCCGATAGGATGAAAGTCAAAGTCAACCTTTTGAACTCAGAATGTAGCGACGTGCGAAATATCGTTATGAACATAATATGTTCTTGTAGTCCAGAGAGCCTAATTGTAGCAGCCTAGCATCAAGCGATAGAAACAAAAAAAAATTGAGGAAAAATGTAAATGAAGAAGATGCGTCAGAAAAATGTAGGCATGACCGTGTTGTAAAAGCTTTACACCGGAAGCCTTGACAGCAATGGAGATTTGAAGCTGGAGGCACATGGTATGAAGATCGAGTTGAAAGAGTACTGGAGTCGGAGAATTGTAAGATTTTGTGGGACTTTCCTATTCAAGCGGACAAGAAGCTAGAAAATTGTTGTAATCCTTAAATTATTGGATTATTAATAACGCCCTCTTTAGTATACAGTATACTTAGTAAAACTAGTAAAGACCCGATTATCTTTGACCGCCCACTACGTACTATGTTACTTCACGTATTTATCTTTTCTTTTATTGACTAGGTTATTCCATTCGTTACGCCGGAAAGGGTGTACCATTATTACTAATTCCCTACAAGATCTTCCCTTTTAAGTTTTTCATAGGAAGTGTCATTTTATTTAGCAATGATTTTATTCATCCCCACTTCCGTTGTTTGAGTTTTTTTCATACAATTTAATATTTTTTTGCGCTTGACATCTGTTTTCAGGAACTCTGTATGTTTTCTTATCCTCTCACTTGTTCGTTTGAGTTCAATCACCTGCAGTGGTGTTGGTACTTGGAACGTATCGTACAACCATTCCATCGTTTCCTCCAACGTCTTTGGTTCGATTTCCACTAATCTCATGTCAGTGTTTGCAACTCAAGCAAACCGGCCAAATTTTCCATAATTTTACGATTGTTTTTTTCATAAAATTCATACAACAAAACTTTGTGAGTTTGTTAACTTCTTGTGAGTTGTTAATTCCTCATCGAGTTTATTTGTCAGTTGTTTAAATCCTCACCGAGTTTATTAATTCCGCGTGAGTTGTTTAAATCCTCATCGCCACTGTTATAATCCCTATAATGTTGGATTATTAATAACGCCCACATCGGTATACAGCATACTTAGTAAAACCAGTAAAGACAAACTATGTCTGATCACCTAATACGTACCCTGGTACTTCGCGTACGTCTCTTTACTTATAGTGACTAGGTTATTCCATTCGTCACGTGGGAGGGGTGTACCACTATTACTAATTCCCTACAACAAAAAAAAACAATAGAGCAGACTTAACAATAATTGATAAGGAAAAGTGAAGTTATTTATTAATTGACCCATCATGTCCGTTTGATTCCAGGATCATAAAGAAAGAAGACGAAAAACAATAACAAAAAAATACAATCCCTTAAAATTTGAAATTGCAAGAACTTGGAATATGAAAATTGTAAAGGTTGTGCCTATAATAAATGGTGCATTGGGAACTGTAGGTAAAGATATAGACAAATAATTTCAGCTAATGATGTTGATATTACAAATATCAACTACCTTTACTATGTATCCGCGAAAATTTCAACTATTCTATGGGTGAAAAGATTAGAAGAAGACAACATTCCCACAAAATGCCTACTTAGTATTCAGCACCAAATTCAGCTACTTAGGTCTGACATAGAATGTTTAAAAAACCTTAAGTTTGACAAGACTATTAAACCAACAAAAATCCGAAAATTTAAGAACAAAATATGAAAACTATACTTGGCATCGATACCACCATACAAACTATCAAGCAAATGGCATGTGCTAAAGCTGCCCGCAAAGCAAGATATGAAAAGTGTGTTTGATTCTTAAATGACATATTCAAAAATAACTCAAAAACCTTTTTATAGGAAGATAGGGAAAATACCAGTTATTGTATATAGAACGACTTTACCTGCCAAGAAAGGAGGGTGACCGTGGACTTTTACAACTGGAATTAACCATGTAGATTGTCACAATTGGCCTAAACACCTACCGGAGAAACTCTGATGACTGGATGTTAAAACTTGTCTCAAAGCATGAAAACAAGAATGCATCATAGTTAGTAACAAAACAAGCCAAGGACTATCTAAGTGAATTCCAAATACAACAAATCCCAGAATTAGACGTCCTGCAAACAAGCACAGAAAAAGCTAAGCGTATCACAACCCTTGCTAAAACTGCTGCCTTAGACATTCTTACTGATAAATGGCAAGAAAAACCTCTCAATGGCAAATATCCAAAGAGAGTTAATAGTGCTATGTCGACAAAGCCCTTACCCATCAATGGTTAGTGTCTTCTAGCTTAAAGTCAGAAACAGAAGGGTTTATCACAGCAGCCCAAGATCAATGCCTATCTACAAGGAGCTACCAGGCCAACATATTAAAGATCGGCAGTAGCCCAACGTGTCGTCTATGTCAATAACAAAATGAAACCATTAATGTTGTTGTCTCAATGTGCAGCCTTCTTGCGCCTACAGAGTATCTCCACAGACATGATAGAGCAGTACAGTATATTCACTGGGTAATTTGCAAAAACCTGTACCCACCCCATGATAAGTGATTTAAAACCGGAAACGGTTTTAATGCTTGCCCAAGAGCAAACATTTAGAACCGATTATATCAAATGCAGAATAGACGACATATGAGAAAGTGGTAAGTGCAGAACTTGTGGACAAAATGGTGAAATCTTACAGCATATTACCAGGCAATGCACGCACCTAGCCCAGAAAAAATATAAGAGACGTCATCACAATACAACAAGGATTTTCTATTGAACACTTTGCAACAAGTATGGGTTTGACAGAGCAAAAAAGTGGTACGAACATAAGCCCAAAGGCATCATTGAAAACGATAATGCAAAGATCCTATGGGATTGTATGATTCAGTGCAACCATGAGACAAAGAATAGGAAACTAGGAATATTCTTAATTGAGAAAGAAAGCAAATGATGCTAGATCATAGATATAGCATGCTCAGCTGACAACAAGGTATGCGATAAAGAAAAAGGAAAAGTCGATAGATATAATAGGTTAGCTTGAGAGGTTAAGCAGCTGTGGTCGCTGGAAAAGGTGGTAGTAGTAACCAATAATTGTCGGAGCCCTGGAAACAGTGAATAAAATTCTTGAGAAGTACATGGAACAAGTAGGGGCTGCAATACGGATGGAGCACTTGCAGAAGACTACAGCTTGAAACCACTCGAATGCTTCGGATGGTGACCGAAATATAAGGGGTGTTACCTTAGTTCACTGGTAGTGAACAGCTGACATCGTAGTACATCTCCAGCGTTAGAAGCTATGCCATGACAATAATAATAATAATAATAATAATAATAATAATAATAATAATAATAATAATAATAATAATAATAATAATAATAATAAACATTTCTACTATAGGCAAAACGCCTGAAATTTGGGGGAGGGAGATAGTCGATTATATCGATCCCAGTGTTCAACTGGTACTTGATTTATCGACCCCGAAAGGATGAAAGGCACAGTCGACCTCGCGGAATTTGACCTCAGAACATGGCGATGACCGATATCCCGCTATTATTATTATTATTGTTATTATTATTATTGTTATTATTATTATTACAACAACAATAATAACGGCGTCTAATCTTAACTGATTGAAAGTGTTATCATGTGCATTGTTTTGTCTTGGTATAAACGATGGGCTACAACAAATATTCTGCTTAATACCACAGATATGCTTGTCAGTTGTGTGACCACAACCAGTTGAATATGTCCCTTAGTAGCTGATAATATGCGCTTTTCTGATCAGAACAGAAGTAGTTGGGGTGCATCGTAGCCATGTATTGAAGGGAAATTTTTGGGGGTTTGAAGAACTTACCTTTAGAAACATGAGTGTTTCGTTCATCTGTATATCTTGATATGAGATCACCATGTCGCGCACATATGGTTGTGATGCATTTGCCTGGTGCATCTTTATCAGACGGGTAGTCTTGATGGGTATAATGGGCTTCGTATATTTTTACTCCAGTATCACTTTGAAGGCAGGCCCTTCATCTCTCACTGAATAATAATAATAATAATAATAATAATAATAATAATAATAATAATAATAATAATAATAATAATAATAATAATAATAATAATAATAAGAAGAAGAAGAAGAAGAAGAAGAAGAAGAAGAAGAATACGGGCAACAAGGGATAAGTTAAAATTGTAAGGGAAGGTATATATAATTGATACTTTGTAGATCTTGAGCGTTATATAAATTCAAAACGTCATCGGATACTTATAGAATATAGTTACAACTAGAACAATTTTGAGGATTGCCTGCTTCAGTGAAGTCATTGCATTGCAGACCAATTACGTTTCATTGTAACGTACTTAACAGTACTGAGGTTGAGTAAATCCTGCTTAAAATTAATTCTTTTGAATTTTTCAAGCAAAATAATTCCATTAGCTAAAAATAGATAAAAGACAATAGTTAATACAATCATATTGATCTCAAAATTTATCAAGGTCTACAAGTAATACTTATACTTATTTATATAATGTTTCTAGAGATAAGTTTTATTTTAATATTTATTATCTAATTACTTTTTCATCTATTTTCTTGTCTTCTATTCTTTGTTTGCTATAAAAAGAAAAGAAATGACAGCAATTATTAAAAGAAACGAAATCTGTGCCATATATTTCCTGGATTTAAAATTTCCCGGAATTGATTGGAGACAAGACTGACTTAACAGGAACTAAAGTTGTTTCGATTTTGGTTATCCATTAGCTAAGATTGAAATTGTTTAGACAGTTATTTAGCTTAAACAATGAACATTAGCTTAACAATAAAGATTAGCTCAACAATAACAAAGCCCATTTCTGCAAAGAATGTATATGTATGTATGTATGTATGTATGTATGCATGTATGTATGTATGTATGTATGTATTATGTG
>NC_068982.1:26250427-26255549 GCF_001194135.2 Octopus bimaculoides
CACACACACACACACACACACACACACACATATATATATATATATATATATATATATATACATTTGTACATACATACACATATACACACACATGCATATATATATATATATTTATATATGTATGTGTGTGTGTGTGTGAAAAAGGGTATATTTTTCATTAAAATCATTTTCAAGTGTATGTGTGTCTGTCTCAGCTTATGTGAATATCTTTCGATGTATGTCTGCTTTACGTGTGAGCACATACACTCAACTACACACACATCCAGACACAAACACACAACGACACGCACATGCACACACACACACACACACACACATACACACATAGAGACACACGCACGGACACACACACACAACAACAACATACATGTATATACACATATACACACACACGCACACTGTGCCCCGAGTTCTGTCAGAAACACCAGCTATAATTTTTTGCCGACAGCCAAATTCTATCATTGTTTAATGTGAACATAGAACCTTTGAACTTCTAAATATAATATAAGCCCTTTTGAAGTCCTTTTTTCCATTCGTAAGCCATAAATCTCACACCTTATTTTATTTTAACGCCGGAAAAGTTTTAATTTATTTAAAATGAAATGAGGTCTTTCATTAAAAAATAATTCTGTGAGTGGCTATATCTAGGAATAGGAAAGTACAAGAAAGTGCACTGTAATCTTGTGAAAGGTTGTTGGATCTGCAGCCAAACTATTGTTATGTAGGGCGTCGAAGTGCAGTTGCTAATGCAGTTGCCCTCCAAGATTTCATCTGTGGTAATGTATAATAATTATGATTGGTATCGAATTTTGGCACAGGGTCAGAAATTTAGGGGAAGTGGCTAAGTCGATCAGCTCGATCTCAGTGCTCAACTTGTACTTTTTTTATCAACATTGAAATTATGAATCTCCAAAGTCGCCCTCGGCGTAATTTGAACTCAAAACACAAAAACGGACGAAATGCTGATAAGCAGCTTGCCCGGCGTGCTACGGAAATTGGATTGCAGACTCAGAACATTCCCCACCATCACATGTTGCTGTATCTCAGAATCTATATTTACTACTACGCTGTCTTCCTTGTACCTGCATACCTATGTGAAATTGAAATACGTACTGAGGGGATCGAATTCACATGTTTGTGGTTTGAAATAATAATTCCTGTGGTTTGAAATAATAATTCTCTAATGGATTTCTGAGTGTTAGAGAAAACGAAACAAAAAATCTCTAAACTAATTCTGTACTTACGTCTATTAGTTATTGATAGTTAGTACAGTCTCAGGTTAGTAGTATTAATGTAATTGACGTTCACTCTAAAAGATATAGGCTCATGTATCGAGTTAAAAAATGAAGTCGAGGAATAGCCATAATGAAAAATTTAGTCAACTGTGTTTTTTTAATCTTAGGGATGAGAAAAAAATGTCCTAGATATTTTTTTCATACAACATTGGAGATAGTTATCTTAACACGAAACCTTGATCTATCCAAGAATTACCCCAGAAATCCAATCACTTTAGTGTCAGATTTAAGCATTCCTCAGATTTAGTCAGTATCTGCACAATCTCAGATATTTATTTTCTTGATTTTATTCGATTAAATATTAAACAATAAAACCATACTTGGTAATGCTAATGATCCTGATGATCTACGTATTTATAACTGTCTGAATTATATCATCAACTAATTGATATACCTGGATATTTTAATTATATTTAGATACTGAGTGTGGAGTGAGTCTGATATGGAATACATTATTCCGAAGACAGTTGGAGTATTGATATGTTAAAATTTCATGATATCGCCTGTCGTCATTTTGATTCAGCCGAAGAGCAGTTTTTTTAATATTTTATAGAAGTCAGACGATCGCAATACCAAGAACATGGGTTCTTATCTATTTCACTATCTGTGATCGCATTGTTTACATAGGCGTATTTGTTTACGAAACTTCAAAACTTACAGTGCTGGCTTTGAATTCTATAGAAAATTTTTAAACTTAAAAGTGAAAAAAATTGCACTTCTAACATGCGGAAAGACAGAATAGTGACTTGTGAATCTGTAATATACTTGGTAGTATATGGTTGGAAACGAAATACTATTAGAATCTGACAGAATACTATCTATAGAAATGAAACGAAAATTGAGGAGTATATCAGAAGGGTGAAGAAGTTAATGAAGTTCCAGCTAAATGGTCCGAATCTAGTGAAGGCTGTAAATACTTGGTCAATATCATTACTTAGCTATAGAGCAGCTTTTATAGTAAAGTACTTGAAAATAAGAAATACAAGAAACCCCAAAATAGCAGAAGTTCAAAGGATAGTGCTCATGGGAACTGCCCATATCCTACGTAAAATAATCTCAAATTTTGAAACAAACTCATAATTTACTTATGTTTTCTTAAAATTTTCTAGAACAATACTATGTGCAAACCCAAATATATGACACTCTAGCCATAACACTAACATGAACTTCTAACTTGTTATCTCTTGAGGTCTATGGGTGAGACCTGGTGTCAACTTGTACAAATACAAAGCAAAATTCAAACTTATAATAATAGTAATGTGCATCGGACGTCTGCAGAATGTGTGGGAAGAAGGTCGAAGGCGTGACTCACATTGTTAGTGCTTGTGAAAGACTTGCGCAGAAAGAGTACAAGCGTAGACACGACAAGGTTGTGAAATCCTCCACTTGGCTACTATGCCGTAAGTATGTATATGAGGTTACGGGTGCTTAGTACCAACATACACTGGAAAAGGTAATGGACAAAAAGGGGAA
This sequence comes from Octopus bimaculoides, assembly GCF_001194135.2. Lineage (NCBI taxonomy): Eukaryota > Metazoa > Mollusca > Cephalopoda > Octopoda > Octopodidae > Octopus > Octopus bimaculoides. Next base: position 26,253,196 of record NC_068982.1, read on the forward strand.
GTCAAAAATCCTCTGGGACTTTGACTTCCAGACAGACAAGTTATTAGAGAATCGAAGGCATCTGAAAAAAAGCATCTGAAAACTTTAGAAATACCCTACAATCTAGATGTATTGCAAAAGTCGGCACTACTTGGAACTGCACGCATACTGCGTGAAGTATTGTATGTCAGAAGTCCTTGTTGTGACTTGACAAACAGTACAAACTACCGGTAGACACAATATATTCAATCTTACGATATCGTATACTGTGCGACGTCTATAACGATGATGATGATAATAATAATAATAATAATAATAATAATAATAATAATAATAATAATAATAATAATAATAATAATAATAATAATAATGATGATGATGATGATGATGATGATAATAATAGCAACAGCGATCAGAGAGGGCAAACCTATGCCAAGTCAACACTAACGTCCTCTCAACGAATAGCCGGAGATGATTTTTAAAATGAGAATATCTGACATAAACTTGACTGCTCTCATAAACGAGAATACGAAGAATGAACCCGACCGCTCTCAAAAATTAAGTAAAAAAACCGGAAAAATAATTCATAATACTTGTCCAGCACCTGATCGATCCCAGTGGTACTCATGGAATAAGAAGGTGGCTGTGTGGGCTGTGTTTGTAATGCTGTGTGCGTGTCGTCAGAATTGGGAACATGGACAGTTTTCTCTATGAAGGCCTTTTTTAGTCTATCCACTGATTATAGTGAAAAATTTATCGGTGCGTGAAAGAAAGCGGAAAGAACCTGCATACGGTGCTGTAAACGGAGGTTTAACAATATTGTTGCGCACAAAATCGTGAGTCCAAGAAGTAAAGCTTCCTTCAAGGTAGAGCTAGAAATGCAATTGTCAAGTAGGTAAGAGGTTTTAAACAGGAGCGAAATATTCAAAATTAGTAAAACTAAAAATTGTTGAGGATAAATTAAATTTATTATTGTTACTGAATATGTTAATGTTATTTAATTTCTGAACGGTTTTGCTGCCGTTTGTTTATGTAGTTTGATTTCTGTATCCATCAGTTTCTTCTAAGATAGATAAGCAAGTACAATTAATGATAGAGCAACGAATATAAAACTTTGGAAACAGCAACGCCATCATAACTTACATGGAAAGCATGCTTTCAAGGGAGATAATCAGAGAAAGACTTAAAAGTGAACGTAAGATATTTCATGTAAAGTAAATATAACAAATAATCCAGAATCCTTGTCCGGTACCAGATCGATCCCAAAGTCTAATCAGTTTGGCCTAGTCACGAGGCCAAACATCCCTGAAAGTTTCATCCAAATCTATCTGGCGGTTCTTGAGATATCTTGTCCACGGACAGACAAACAAACAAACAAACACAACTGACAACAATACCCCCACCATCAGTAAGGCGGAGGGAATAATAATAATAATAATAATAATAATAATAATAATAATAATAATAATAATAATAATAATAATAATAATGATAATAATAATGATAATAATAATAATAATAATAATAATAATAATAATAATAATAATAATAATAATAATAATAATAATAATAACAGATTCAAATTTTGTCACAAGGGCAGAAATTTTAGGGGAGGAAATGAGTCGATTACATAGACACAATTGTTCAACTGGTACTTATTTTATTCCCTCGAAAGGATAAAATGTAAAGTCGACCTCAGCGGAAATTGAACTCAGAATGTAGCGACGGGTGAAATATCGCTAAGCATTTCGTCCGGCGCGACAACAATTCTGCTAGCTCGCTGCCTTACTACTACTACTACTACTACTACTACTACTACTACTAATAATAATAATAATAATAATAATAATAATAATAATAATAATAATAATAATAATAACAACAACAACAATAGCAACAATAACAGTAACAATAATAATTCGGAGAAAAAAACAATAATAATCATACAGACGACCATGGTGATGATTACGGCAATAATATGAATAGATATATTTTTCAAATAAGATGTATTGAAACTAATGTAAAACTAAATATTATTAAAAAAGTATCATTATGATAATGATTTTTAGTATTTTTTCTTCTTAAAAATAATATTTTCGCACATAAACAACAATAGAAATAACAACAATAAAGATAACAATAATGATAATAATAAGTTTCATGATAATGATAATAATCACAGTTATAATCAGAACAGCAATTTAAGAAAAAACACAACCGCAAAAACAGAAAAAAAAAAACTATCCTGTAAGATAATTGGTGTACCCTGAGTAGGAAAGATCGATATATACACGCACATACAGATATAGACAGAAGTGTGTGTGTGTGTGTATATATATATATATATATATATATATATATATATATATATATAT
>NC_068982.1:26256205-26263359 GCF_001194135.2 Octopus bimaculoides
ATATATACGAATATAAATACATATATTTACACACACACCCGCATGCATACATACGTACCTATTAAAGTAAACTTTCAAAAGGCAAATCAAAATATCTTAATGAATATCGATGTACGTAATGGACATGAATGTATAACATGTGGAATGGCGCTACAGCCAATATTTAACTTCATACATACATACATACATGCATACATACATACATATGTATGCGTACACATATGTATTTATAAATATACATAAGCGTGTGTGTTTGTATGTATGTATGTATGTATGTATGTACGCTCGGGTGTATACATTTAATAAACTGAGATATAAAATAATAATCCATTTTAAAATTATTATGATGCTTCCATCTTTCATAACATTTTGAAGAGATTCAAAAATAAACACCCAACGTTTAACAATAGAAAGTCTGAAACCGATTTTTCAGATCCGTCGCTAGGGTGGTTTAGCTAATTTCTTTGCTGCAGATATAACATGTGGCAGAGGCATCTATCGGTAAGTGACTCAGAGTAACGACTATGCTTATAAGGTAAATAATCCAGGGTGTCCGCAACTTAATTATACTTTATTGTAATTATTAATTACACCTTGCGAAACTTATTTATCATTGAAAGTAAATATTATGAAAGCATTATATATTAAAACCATATGGAAAATGAGTAAGGAGAACAACCAAAGGCACAACCAGAAACCAAATTGGGAGATGAAATATAAAAACTAAAAAGTATACAGTCAAGTAACACATAGACATATCTTCATGTAATATATGTTAGGCAATGTTGCATAACATTAATCTTGCTGCTGCAACACACACACAGGCACATATGCATACGTTGATTTTTATGTATTCATTCATAGCCAGGAAACTTGGCATCCCTTCCCTTATTTTCAGGGCCTCTTCAGCATGACCAAATAGTTTAACACTCCATTTAGATTGAACTGGCACTCCGTAATTTATGAGTGTTCCACTTGATCCAATAAACGGAACAGTCTATTCGTGTAATTAACATGCCAGTGGCTGAGTACTCAACAGATATGCGCACCCTTAACGTAGTTCTCAAGGAGATTCAGTGTGACACAAAATGTGACAAGGCTGGTCCTTTGAATTACAGGTACTACCCATTTTTTCCAGTTGAGTGGACTGGAGCAAGGATCGTGAGTCGAATACCCCTAACCACAATGCCACGTTCCTTCACAATTCATTATATAAAGAGGAGTAAAGAATCTGAAGTTGTTTGACTGCCCTGATAAATGCATTTGGATTGACTTCTAATGCGCTGACAGACAAATCGTTGAATTCTTTTCTGAATTCCAAAATGCTGTGAGTGAAGATTGTATATATTATTTGATTCCAATCAGTATGCATGGGATTTATCACCGAAAAATTCAGAAACAGTTGTCACCTATTGGAGCAAAGCATCTATGTGGCGTGTACCATTTTCCCCACTTTAGTTTGTTAATTAAACATAAATTTGAAATCGAGTTCTACGACGATTACACCTTTCAGGTTATAGAGAATGTGTCATTTATATGCTCAATTTCAAATATTCAGGCAACAAGTGCAGAAGCAACCTAAAACTATGGTAAACTGTTCAGCAATACTCACCCAGATAACAAAGTTTTAATGTTGCCAAATAAAGCGGGTAATCACATTTTTTTTAAACATACAGATGATAAAAATACATAATCAATTGTCCATTAACTATATATTAATGCAAAGTTGACTTTTTGTAACCAGTTGAGCAGTTTATGTTAATTTATATATGGAGCATACTAGTGTAAGGTTCTGGTGCAAAATACAGAGGGTAATTAGGATTTTTAATGTGTAATTGATGAAAACCCACGTTAACGGCACATTAAGTATACGTTGATGCGTTGTTAACATTACTGATTTCATGATCTTTTATATAATAAAGTGATACTTTTCATCTAAAGGTTTCTGAGTCCGTTCAACAACCAATTTTAAGTATGCAATTAATGAAATCTCTAGTAAAGAAATGGTGTCACCGGGTCAGTTTTGTAATAAGGATTCCCAGTCTTACGACGAAAATCCTAATATTTTATGAGCAGCTGCATTACAGAGATTTAATAGTCATTATATAAGTCTTACATAAACCATGCAAAAAGGCTCCAGGTTTTCTTACTAATTTTATACTTATTTAGTTATCACTAAACAAAAAGTATGAAAGTACAGAGTAATACTATTTATACATGAAAAACTTGGCTCTTTTTATGTGAATTTGCTATTGACAATAACTTAAAATGATGAACAGTGACAAGTATTTTTTATATATATATATATTGTTTCCAGCTATAGTTTTATTTTAATCCTTGTATTTTACAGCCGATAGCAATGATCCTTAAAAATAAATGTTTTAAACCCTTCATCATAAAATACGGCGGTCCCCTTATTACATTTTGGCAATCTGAAAATTTGCATAGCTTTGTGCATTCTGCTCCAATTTTGCTACAAAATGACGCTATAAAAGTTTAAACTTTCAAGTTAAACCCATTCACATTGGGCGCTCTAGCAAGAGTAGTTGGTGAAGTCCAGAATGTCACCTAGGCTGTTTAAGGTTACACCAATCAATCTGAAGACCTCTGAGATGATCAAGTTTTTCCATAATTCATCCTGCTTCATCTAGGCAAGGAATATCTAGTATTTGTTGCAAACGATGGCACAATACACTTCCTCGATAATTAACACATATTATATAGAGAATAAGTTTTTCGGAGTGTCAGCTACCAAGACTTCTCGTACTCTACAAGGAAGTATTTGTTTGAAGGAGGAGACTGCTGCATGTGTACCTAGTCGGCAAACATTATACTGAGCGATAGTTCTATCTGATGCTTCCTCCCGACAATACATATACAAAAACAAGTTGACTATCAGGTAACACAAACGATATACTACGATCATGGAAGACATATATGTAGTACTCCTGCTGGATAAGTAATTCAAATGTCCTGGTCTTTCCTTTCCAAAAGATTTGATGTCAAGTGTGTCAAACTTATCACCATGACCGTCAGTGGAATATAAGGAAGTGCTGAAAACTGTGGAATTCTATGTTGATAATGAGCACAGGAATTTTAGTTGATATTTCAGAACTCAACTAACTACTGTTGCATCACCCTGCAGTAAAACTGTAACAGAATGAATAGAGTTATGTAAATTCTCATATACTCTGTTGCAGGCAAAAGTAACGAGTGTCGTTTTCATGACTACAATGGCATGCTATTACAGGGACTGCCTATACCAGTGTTAGACACAAAAAATGTTTTTTAAAATTTTATTTGGTTTAGTTTTATAATGATGTTTTCTTTCTTTTTTACAATGCAGTTGTATCATCCTTATTTTATTCAAAACACACCTTTACTTCACGGCTCAAGGTCAAATTTAAGTGACTAAAGGTCGTCATGCAGTGCTGACTCACTGTTCAGCTAGTGCAGCAATAATCGGAATGACACATATACCATGGTTACGGTATTGATTTTGTAAACAAAAGTATGTTTATGATCATTAAATGCATGTTTATCAAAATATAATGGTTATGATAAGCTCATAACCTGTGTACCCACCTGTAGTTAAATTGTTATTGCCTCTCTTCCTATTTTGCTGAAATTACAGAAAAAAAACAGTAGCAACTATAACGACAGCTATTACCGGTTTTGGCAATTGTTGTTTGCGCACCAATGCATGAATCTACATCACGAAATCAATTCCCATCTTTAGTGTTGTCTCGTTGACAATGTAAGTCTCTTTACAATCGAACTTGAAGTCTACATACAATTTCCTGTTGTCATTGTAAAATGTGATAGAATTGGCTGAAAGAAGACAGCTTTTGCCGAATCAGTGTAATCCGGGGGTACAGATGTGTATAATAAGATATTTCAAGAATTATCAAGTAGGACTAAGTTATTGCCAATTTGTTGTACGAAACAACGACTTAGAATTGATTGACTAGCAGCCTATTACATACATCTTGATTACCAGTAACAGAATCAACGAGGGAGCGTTTACCTATTCACTTCACCTGCTTAAAATACACCAAGCAGATATCCCTTATTGACTTAAATAAAGAAAGGATGCACTCATTAGATAATGTAGTCCTAATTATCTTTAAACAGATTACATAGTCACGAATGGAATACCTGTAGGTTATAGGTTTGCTTAATCAACGTTAATTTTGAGATAAACAAAAATAACAGCTACAACACAAGTGAATGAGTCACTTTTCGATTCTCGCCAGAGGTGTGGTTGATATTTTATCCCAACTTAATTACTATTTAAAATGTAAAATGACATTAGACATATCGGGTCGACAAAGGAAATCTTTGCATGATCATGCTGTCTGCAAGATATAGTAGCCCAAGCTCATTTACAATTATCTCACCACACCATCTTAAATAAAAGACACCATACACAATGTATTGCTAAATTATCCCATAGAAAAAGTAGGATGAACCCGGATGAACTGCTTTTGATCATATGTCGATTCGATCAGATTTGTCTTGAATCTAAGCAACAACAATAGTAACAACAATATCAAGACTGAGTTAAATATGATTCATAAAGTCCGTATTGATAGATTATTGGCAATCAAGCAAATGACAGGTGATTCATATCACATTAATCAATCAAAATCCATAAATTTTGGAGGCCGTATTTGTACAACAGACTAATCGAGTTTCGCTGGGCCATGTTTCTTTTAGTAATTCTTATTGCCTCACTATGTCTTTTCTGTGAGAGGTTTCCGTGTTTTTTGATAAGTTTTATTTCCAATTACGGATTGCGCACACAGTGCGGAATTGACCGTTTTAGTCGTCCAGCACCCTGCTATGACACAGGTTATGCTACGTACTACTAACAGGTAGAGTAACAAGTAGAGAAGTTAGACTGTTGGCCTAACATTGTATTCGTCCTTGGTCAAGAAAATTTAGTCGCAAATGGTCGTCGTGTTGCTAACAAACAAGATGCCAAATATTCTGCCAAGAGGTCACTCGAAGAATAAAAGTAGCAGCATGATATATCAGGGGGACTATTTGTGTAGGGGTTGTTTCGTTTTAAATAAATTAGTTCGAAACATAAAGCAAGTCGGTCACGTATAGAACATCCCTGGTTGTAGGTCTCATATATGAGCGCATACAAGTTACTAAACAGCAAAATACCCGACCATGTCAATAAAGGAGCCATAATATAGTCGTTCTTCTTCCTACAATTAAGTCACTTAGGTCACGCCCAAATCTCGTGGAGTACACATTGAATAATGTAACTCTCAGTACATACGATATAATAGGAGACGGAATAATCCCGGATAAAACGCCACTAAATATAGTTTTGTTTGATTACAGCTAATTGTTTCATTAAACACCAACACGATAAAAGTGCTTCGTCAAAACAGAAGTTGGATTCTACTAATTTGATATCGAAATCTAGATTGTACCCTAGTTTCTTAAAAAAAGCGGGAAAGACGATTTTCATACTACGATCCTAGATATGTCTTAGCAAAATTTTTTTAAAATATGGTTGAAGGGCTGCCCTGGAGTTCAGCAACAATAACAATAAAGGTATCTCTAATTAATAACCATGTTCCTTTTGAGAGACAGACAATATATATATATATATATATATACTGTGAATAAGCTAAACTGGAATTGTAAACCAGGGGTTCTCAAACATTTTGTATCAATGGACTTCCTTGATTACTAACTTATTCTGGTCTGGTCCCGCAACTATTCCACGTTTAAAAACTAGACTTACAGAAGCTTCTTTCAAACTTCCTATTTTGGTTTTCACGCATTAAACTGTGTGAGTTGAACTATGTAAAATGTTAGATAAAGTAGTCTGGCTGTTTCTTGCAATACATACCAATATATACATCGAAAGCAATATTATTGTGCATCCCCAATTTACTATTTTGTTGTGTAGACTCCAAAAATCTTATATGCACTATCAGGGGCCATGTGGACCTCGGTTGAGAACCAATGTTTTAGACAATAGATGGTCCAAGTGTTTATTAAAATCGTTTGTATCCACTTTATGTAGGTCTTTTAAATCTTTCATACACACATGTACTCACATATATTCACTCTTTCATATGTACCTGTATACTTATATACACACACACACACACACACACACACACACACACATATATATATATATATATATATATATATATATATATATATATATATATATATATATATATACATACGTGTGTTTATATACGTGTTTATGTGTGTATATTCATGTGCCTATGTGAATATAATTCGTATTGGATTGATATCGATAACAATAGTGTTGTTAACTCACATGTTGTACACGAGTTATCAAACGTTCACATTATCCACATAATTAACTCTTCTGAATTGGAGACTGTGTGACGTTAATGATTTTCTAAAAAGTATTAAAGTAGACTATGAGTCAGAATGGAAACCGCACTGGAAATTTGTCTTTTGCTGGATATCTAAAACTCGACATTCTTCTAAACAGAAAGTGACGTGACAAGAGTCTCGTAATTAGGTAGCCAATGTAAACAATCACTTACGAATAAAGAAATAAATTCAAAAATATGCTTTGCAGCGAATTCTGATCACTTTGCTCTCTGCTTGTCTTGTGTCATTATACAAAGGAAAGGCTAACTAGTGCAATGTGAAGACCCAGAGGAGCTGAACGCTAAGCTATTCGTAAAACAGGGTTACCAGGTACACTGTCAGTCCATAAAAAAAAGGAGAAAAATTCGAGTGAAAGCTGTGTCAAGTTAATCGTAATAGAATGTTCTTCCCATAGTATATTCCACTGACACAATTTACTGACGTTGAAACTCTATCTCACAGAAGCAAACAGAAAAACATATATCGTATGTTATCGTATGATATGGGAGACAAATGGCCGCTTTATACATACATACATACGTACATACATTCATACATACATACATACGCACTTTCATATATCTATGAATAATACTTAGATTTATATATGTATATATATGTCTCCACATATACGTATGTATCTGTAATTACATATATTAATTTGGCTGTATTCAAAACTCTCCATTTTCTTTATATTATTCTCTCTCTCTATATATATGTATGTATTTATACGTATATATATATATGTATATATATATATATATATATAT
>NC_068982.1:26263692-26269516 GCF_001194135.2 Octopus bimaculoides
ATATATATATATATATACATATATATATAGCGTTAAAGTGTACTATCAAATATAAAATCTGGGTTAAGTGCTGTCTTAAGTATGTGTACAAACTAAAATATTTTACCATTCCAATGATCCGAATCATGAAAGAAAGAAATAAGAAAACAATGAAAACATAAGTACAGGCATTATTAGCAGTTTTATTGAACGTTTTTATTACTGATTTAATTAAGAATTATTACTTAGGCACAAGGACAAAACTTTATTGGGAGAAATTAATTGCAATTGATACTCTTCTCAGTTAATGACTGGTGTTTTTATTTTTAAAGTTATTTTATCAGTATCGGAAGGAGGAGACACAGGGATAACAGCAGTAAGATTTAGCTTTAGAAAGCAAAGTTACATGACAAAAAATTGCGAAAAACTTTGTCCGTTTATCTGCCATTTCTCTGTTTCCAAATGTATTTCCAATCACGAGCATGTCACGTCAATTTCCATGTTTTATCTAATGAGCGAAACATTACAATCGTGAATACAGGCAGCCGAAATTGGGGTTTCTACAAAGGATTTCTGAATTAACGCTACTCGATAGAGTGCGTAGTACGAAGGTCATGGAGACCATTGAGAGGTCACAGCTCCGTTACTACGGACATCTGATTAGAATGTTGCATGAAAGATTTGCAATGCGGATTCGTCAAGCCGAGCCAATCGGCTGGATACCTAGATGTAGTCCTCGAATAAGATGGTTGGGTAATATCCATAGCGTCAGTTGGTCACACTTGGTATCTAGTCGGAAAGTATATTGAAGGTTTGTTCTGATAGAACCCCATGGAAGAGGTAACTGAGGACTCTACCCCCACGACACTCCTAGGAAAAGTGGACGGAAAAGATAGATGGATCCAGAATTTTGGATCGTCTTGAAAACTTTGTATTAACATGTAGTTTGGGATATATTAATTTGAATGATATTTTCTATATCTAAATATGTTGATACAACAGAAACAATTGTTAGCTTTGCAAGGTGAATTCTACAATTAAAGATGTGATTTTCTTTATCCGTGGTTTTGTTATCTCTATCTATCCATCTATCTATCTATCTATCTATCTATCTATCTATCTATCAATATATATATATATATATGTGTGTGTGTGTGTGTGTGTGTGTGTGTGTGTGTTTGTGTTTGTATATATATATATATATATATATATATAAAATTAAAACAAGGATATAGAATCTTCTTAAAGGGATGGTAGCATCCAAGGACCCGGCTATATCCAATGTATCAGTTAAAAACCAAAGATATTAGTTTAAACTTGATGGATATGGGTATACTACGATTTTTGTATGAGAAAAAGGAAACGGAGGACATTAATTTATTAGAACATTCAATTCCGAACAATATTAAATTCATTGCACTTACAGTTGTTTCTATGCCCAACAAAATCAATTTGAGAAATTAAATTAAATCGAATGAAGTGAAATTAAATTTTCATGTTGAATATCGTTGGTCGGGCATTTCGTCAGGGGAAGAATTTGATAGACAGGAGCTACATTCCAATGTGTCGTTTGACCATTGTTAGACTCAGACATGTGTGCTTCAGTAATCAATGTATTTAAAAAAAGAAAAAAAACAAAACGTTACTTATGTATATTTATATGCAAACTTGTTCATGCATTTGTTCGCGTGTACGTGTAATGTGTTGAGAAACAATAGTATCCCTTAGTTAGCTTAAATAAGATTTCGATACGATTACTTAACCTAGAAGCTAAAAACAATATTCCTAATTTACATTATAAGTTATGATAGATCGAAATGTTAGTAAATTATTTAATCACTTAAGAAATTTATTATAATTAACCCAGTTGTAAGCTCTAGTAATTACAGCTAAATAATAAATTATTATTATTATTATTATTATTATTATTATTATTATTATTATTATTATTATTATTATTATTATTATTTATTCATTATTTATTTATTTATTTATTTTCATTTTTAAACCATAGATACATATATGTAATAGTATTTTATGTATTTGTGCGTGCGTGCGTTCGTTAACGTGTTGAAAGTTCCTAGACAATGACGAATCAAAGCTGCTCACTATTTAGCAAAGCTGAATATTACGTCATCAATATATTTGCACAATATATTTATTTATAATAGTAAGAATAGATACGAACGATCATAATTGAGAAAAGTATTAACGTTAACAAATCAAAATTAAAAAAATTAAAACTATTATTAAATTAATACGTAGTATCTTTAACTTAAAATTACCAGTTATTTACAAATAATCATCACAGATTCCTGAGATACGTACTTAAATTAATGTCGTGGCAACGTTTATATAATACAGTTAGCCGTAAATGAAACCTTCATATTAACCATTTGTTTTATATTTTAATATTAATAAGACATTTACTAACAATTATTAATCTTTTTTGTTACTATTGTTAGCATATTAATCCTAAGATACCACCGAATTTATAGTTTTAGTAATCCGTACTTTATTTTTAATGGTACTTTTTGAAAACATGTTTACAGACATAAATACGCGATAACCCACCCTCCTTTTTGGGGTTAAGGAGTCTACGTCTAGAATTTAAGATTTGGAATAATTCTTCCATCCGAAGGAAACAATAGGCATATCCAATTTTATAGACACCAGCCTTGCCTATGATTTCCTACCATACAGTAAACATTTTAGTTTTGTCCTTTAAATCCCAAATATTTTGGGAACCTGTCAAGACTCTGCATAAGCACTGCAGCAGTCCAATGAGCTAAAAAAAGAAATGAAGGTAATAAAATAAAAGCTATAACTACAAGAAGTGAAAAAAGAACAAAAATATAAGACTGCAAACTTCTGGAATTAACTTTTCTCCTTTCGTCTGTCTTCTTTCTGTAGTTGAATGGATCGAGCTACATATGTTCGAAAGTTTCAAAGCCATTAATAAATTATTTTTATTACTCATTAGGGACCTTTTATTAAATTATGTAGGTACACAATGTAGTATGTTTGTACCATGATATTGTATGATTTCCATATAACATGCCCAGTAATTCTCTTAAGTTATAAGTTATGATGTCATCAGGTTGATAATGATCAGTCACTCATCACTGCATGCAATATTAAATTGAGGAGAATTAAAATTTCTGTCTCTTTTGGCCAAACTCGAGAATTAAGAATTGATTTGTTTTCTTTTGTAATTGATTTGCTTTCTCTTCCTCAGAGAACTAATTTTAATTAGAATAAATTCAGTTCATTTAACCGTTGGGTATAACTATCAGGTTCATGCATAAATGTTGAATGTGATAGTGATGCCCCTCACCCAGCGAAAAATAATTACCTCACGACCAAATAATTGTTTCCAGATTGCTCCTCGAGATCTGATATATTTATGAAAGAGCCATGGCAGAAACTGATGATTCCCTACAAGTAACTTAACGACACGTAAACTTTTCATTGAAATTTCTTTTTCACTTGCGACTGAATTTATCTTCTGTTATTTTCTCTTGCAACTTAGTCATTGGAGGTCATCCAAGTCTGGTGAGATTGAAAATGATGAAGTTCACTTTGAACACCTTTAGGTGGTTGTCTTGAAGAAACAACTGAGCAGAAGAAATTCTAAATATCTGCAACTCTGAGGAAGAAAGATTGGAAACGATGTTTTGTGCAAGAACTGAGAGGGAAGCAGTTAGGATCACGGGAGTATGTGTCCTTCGAGTACCCATACCTGAGATGGATAGAAGAAACACTGTGTGTGGTTAGCCCATGATTGTGGAATATATGTGAGTGGGTTTTTTTTCTTGTTATGAGGACCGTTCTTATGTAGTAGCCACACCGTAAGTAATACGTTTTGTGGTTTTTAATTGGACTGTGAAGTGGGTCAGTAATTGATAAGAGTTAAACCATTTAGTGGCTATGAAGAGGAATCCTAGTTTCCAGCTTGCAGTTTGTGCAATGTTACATATGTAACGTCACTTTGAAAGATCATTAGAGTTTGCAATGCTTAACATTTGTAGCAAGTTTAAGGGCCGTAATTATGTGTTGTTGTTGTTGATGAAAAGAGAGAAACACAGACACACACACACAGACATTTGTACATGTACAAAGCCGTTTAAGTCAGTATTAAAATGAACAAAAATTCAGTTGCAATGAATGCAGTTACCCTTTACAATACTGACCTTTTGCAAAGTTAAAACAAGACAAACATAAAACAAAATAGATTAACACTTCACGAACGAAGTATTGTCTAATATTACTTTCTGGATATATGTACAGAAGTATGAATGTATCGGAGGTGTAAATACAAGTGTCATAGATGTCTATAATCATTTTTTCAGTGGTCACAGTGAATTAAGCAAAGTGACTTAATTTCAGTCAAGATCTGAAACTAATTCCTAGAATCCAAGCATTACCGCGAGACGCTGTTCTTTATTCCATGTTGGTTGTCACATTAATAATTTTTTTCCTTTTGATGCTTTTGACCTACTTTTATAAGGTAGTTAAAGTGGAATGCTATGAGATGTTCTCATCTTTCTCAAAGATATTACAAGCATAAGTGAAGTGACATGACTTCAAACAACGATTCAGAAAACCGCTCACTTCCTCGACTTGCCTCCCTCAATAGCAGTAACCAAACAAAATGTCAAGAATTAACCCTCTTCTTCGACCTTACAACCTCATGATTTGTATATGTGTATGAAATTCAGAATAACGTTTAGGTCCCTGATATTTGGAAAAAGAGGCAGTCATATAACAGGGCTGATTTATACATACATACGAGAGCGCGCGCGCTCACACACATATATGTACACATAATCATACATACGTACATACACATACACACAGACACACATATATATATATATATATATATATATATATATATATATATATATGTGTGTGTGTGTGTGTGTGTGTGTGTGTGTGTGTGTGTGTGTGTGTGTGCATACATATGTATTCATGCATATAAATGTAAACGTATGTTTGTGGGTAAGAAAGAGAGGCCAAGTAGAAAAGTTTTAATTAGCAGATTTTATTGTTACATGAGGGTTCCCCACATGGAGTCCATTAATGATAATGCTACACGCTGATCAAGAAAATAACAACAATATTGTTTTTCTTATGTTGTGTAAGAAATTGATATTTACGCCATCTTTGTTGTGTTAATTTTTTTTTTTTTTTGGATATAGAAAAACAAGCGGGAAAGCAATGAACAATAACAATGAAGATTTAAAAAAAAGTAATATATAAAACACGAACTATCAAGACACGAGTTCACATCAGCACTTGGTAAAATCTTTAAAAATACAGTAAAAATATCACTATCAACAGCACAAACAATATAAAAAGTCTTACGTTTGTCTTAAACAAGTTAATTTTCAATTTTAAACTTGAACTAAGGTCATCAGGATACTTCTAATTTTTCGTGGGGTTTTAGTTATATTTTTGTCATTATCTGATTGTCTGATGTAAACAGAATGCTTCTCTTATAATTTTAAATAGTTTGTTCTTATCCTCGTCCTTGCTCTTCTTAGCCTTTTGCTGTTGTAGATTTTAGTGATGTTGGCATTAATGTGTGTTTGTATGTCCTCCCGGACATCTGCCTATGCCTATGTCTCTCTCTCTTTATATATACGTGGAGGAGAGAGGCTGGTATGTATAGGCGACTGCTGGTCTTCCATGAACAAGCTGGCCCGGACTTGTGCCTCAGAGGGTAACTTTCTAGGAGCAATTCCATAGTCATTCATGACCGGTAGGAGTCTTTACCCTTTACCTTTTATATTATCTATCTATCTATCTATCTATCTATCTATCTATCTCTCTCTCTCTC
>NC_068982.1:26269526-26271851 GCF_001194135.2 Octopus bimaculoides
TATATATATATATATATATATACAAAGAGATAGAGATAGATAGATAGATAGATAGATAGATAGATAGATAGATAGATAATCGTGGAAGGAGGTAGCAATAGTAGCAACAAAGGAAGCATTTACAATTTCACCATCAGCAACAATAATAAAGTCTCTTCTGAGGGCATGGCCACCCCATAAGAATTTTATCCTCTTTAAAGGATAATGCCTCTAAATTTTCGAATGCGGCTAAATTTAGAAAAATCGAAGAGAGAAAGGCAGAGACGGCTCCGCTCCCTGAAACATTGGCTGCTATAGCCAGAATAGTGTCTTATGAATGCATTACCTTCAGGTTTCGATGCCGGGAAACGGCTACGAAAGTCCAGATTGAAAGGGCCCTACACGAGACATGGCAGGACATCGGCCATATATCGAGGGCAAAGTAGGCAAGGACGAAGTCTTATTTAAGACTTAGCAGTCTTATTTAAGACTTATTAAGACTTAGCAATCTTATTTAATACTTATTAATACTTAGCAATCCAAAACCCGGTAGCCACCCGGAAAGAAGAGAGGTGAAAATTACCCAAGGGATTGACAAGAACTATATTTGTGGTGGATGCTAGCTTGTTTGGTATAAGGCGAGAGCGAAACTCTCAGGGAGTTTAAAGAGGGATAATTGAACTAGGTAGCGAGGAAGCTGTCCCTGGATGGACAGGTGGCGTTGGGGAATGCATACATTGCTTTCATCATCTACAACGGCCTGACCGCCTTCCCTTAATTTATTTATATAGTGGCAGATCAAGCTGCAGCGCTCGCTCTTTCGCTTTCCGTAAGGGACGTGTTTTGTCAGCTGCTGCTGAATGGAGGATTGGGCATGCCGTGAGTAATGTTGCGCAGATATGAGCTGTGGCTGCGACATCACCAGTGTTTCCTCAACAGATAGGATTTTTCACAACTTCTCTCATTGATGGAATTAGATCAAGTGTAAACTAAAAAAAAAAAAGGGTGCTTGGCACATAGAGTGTTCGCAAGTGCTCACATCTCTCAGCCAGTTGGGTAATGCGGTCGGTGAAAATTCCACATTGGAGTTCTTTAGGGAATTAGTGGCAGGCAAGGGTGACGACGTCCGTCATGAAAAATTTGGGCGTCAAAAGGGATCAATTAGCTGGACTGTTGGGACAGGACCTATGGATAATTTCCTGAAATCTGTAGCATGGCAGTGCTATCGAGGAGCTTTGTCGGTTCGAAACACGCTCTACAGACACAGAAGTGCTGTTAGAAGGACCTGTCCGAGATGTCTGCAGAGCGATGAAACCGTTCTGCATACACACGTCCAGTGGATGGGCATTGATGGCTTGAGGGACTTTGTTAAACAGCCGTTGACACGTGTAGGGCGGATCCAGTTATCAGCCAAAATCAGTTTTTGGGCCGGGAAAGAAAGGCAATTTTCCCCTTCTTAGTGGCTATAGCGAAAGAGATACTGTGGTGGACGAGGCTGAAAGGTTTAAAGGCAGATACTTTGCTCTTTGGCCAAGTTCTTATCAATTTTGTTAAGTTCCACAAGAAAAGGAAAGTGAGGATGGAGAGGAAGGTGTTTCCTCAAGATTTCTTACGAAAAGTGGGTGAATATGGCAAGGATGGTACGTATGAAAGGCCCCACTCTGAACACACATTTGTAAGCCGGAGGAGCTGAGGCGCCCCTAACGGATGTGGTAACTAGAATTTATCAGGTTCCTTAGTCATCCCTGGTAGGAAGTACCCACCATTTCCTGAATTTTATTGTTGAATTTTTGTTGTTGTCCTTGTTGCATTTTTTATACACGAATGTTTGTGCTACGTACCACTTGTCTCTTGAGTTTTATTGTCTCTGTTTCTTTTGCTTTCCGCCCTTGTGGCTAATAAAAGAGGATGTCGATGTTGATCATCATCATCATCACTATCATCATCATCATCACTATCCTCATCATCATCACTATCATCATCATCATCACTGTCATCATCATTATTTTTATTAGAAGATGAAAAAAGACAAAGAAATGAGCTCTCATTGCCTTTTATGAAATTCAAATACTTTTCTGCAAATTATTTTATAATAATATCCGGTTTATTAGTTTTTATAGTTTTGTCGGTATGTACGGCGAAGTCCCACAGAATCGATACATTTTCTCCCTCAGTCACTGCTTCAGGATGGTGTTTATACCATTTGTCAGCGGTTTTGATCTTATAATGCCGACATATTGTCCAGTGTAATTACTGGCCAACTCTGTCATGTCTTGCTTTATATTCTACAGGTGCTAAAACTCTACACCCTGAGATTAGGTGGTCTATAGTTTTAATATCATTGTT
>NC_068982.1:26272148-26290100 GCF_001194135.2 Octopus bimaculoides
GCTAGCTAATTTTTCATGTGCTTTTGTCTTTGCAATTAATTTTCTTTTCTTTGCAGCAGCATTTGGCGCATTTCCTTCAACCTGATCAAGCTGGTGGGTATCTAAGAGATCAGTAGCGAATTTTTTGTTCTCTTTCAGAATAGAGTGAAGTTTTTTCGGTCTTTCATGTTTTTTAACAAGTTTCAGCATCCAATCGTTGGTTGTTTTAAGGTATGTGGCCAGTCCGATTGTGATGGGTTTTGTACGTAAGTTCAAGCTGGATCAAGCCTCGACCTTCCTGAGCTCTGGGAAGGTAAAGACGATCCACGTCTGCCTTTGGATGGTGCATTTTATTACAAGTTTGTAACTTGCAGATTTTTCTATCAGTTTTCATTATTTCACTAGTATTCCAGTTAAGCACATTGAAGCTATAAAGAACAACTGGGACTGCTAAGGAAGTTATGGCTAACACCTTATTATATGCATTCAGTTCGGACTTCAGAACTGCTCGAACTCTTCTATAACATTCCTTCTTAACCTTCTCTTTCATGCTTGCATGCTGGATACCAGAGCCTTCATTTATTCCTAGGTATTTATAGGTTTGTTCCTGCTCAAGTTCCTTTATTACTGTTTCGACATCTAATTCTATTGAACTTGATTTTACCAGTTTCCCTTTCTTAAAAGTGGCTTTGGCACACTCTTCAAGGCCAAACTACATCCCGATATCATCACTAAATCCTTTCACAGTATGTAGTAGTCCTTCAAGCTCTTCATCATCTTTGCCACATAGTTTTAAATCATCCATATAAAATAGATGGCTTATTTTCCTGTTGTTAATTTTGTAGCCATACCCTGTTCTATACAGTTCACTTGAGAGTGGTATTAGTGCTATGCAGAAAATTAGTGGTGAAAGTGAGTCACCTTGGAAAATGACACAGTTTATGCTAATATTGTTTGGGTGCAATACTCCATTAGAATGATATAATTGCAACTTCGTGTTCCATAATGACATATACTTTAAAAAATCTGAAACCACAGGAGAAATTTTGAAAATGTCCAGCGATTTCAGAATCCACAAATGTGGTATGCTGTCAAAGGCTTTTTTATAATCAATCCATGAAGAGCTGAGATTTCTGCGCTTGTTATGGCAGTTCTCATGGATCATGCGATTTATTAGGAGCTAATCTTTGCATCCGTATGAGCCTCGTCCGCATCCTTTTTGTTCAGTGGGAAAGAGGTTATTCTCTTCCATAAACGCATAAGTTTTCTCCACTAGAATAGATGTCAGAATCTTTCACGTAGTAGACAAACATGTTATAGGCCGGTAGTTTTTGGGGTTTTTGGTTTCGTCATTTTTGGGGAGGAGGTAAGTTATACCGTTTGCCATCCAATGGGGAGTTCTTTCTGGGTCTTTCATAATACTATTAAATAGTATTACTAACATTTTGTGTGCGGACGAGAGTGATGAGAGCCAGAAATTTGGTACTCTATCAATACCAGTGGATTTCCAATTATGAGCCTTCATTAATGCCCTCCTTAGGCCTGTGATTGAGATCTCTTCCCATACCTGTTCTTGTAGATTTTCTAGGCATCTTGGGTGCGTTTGATCCAGTCTGTATTTTTATTGTATGGTTTCTCATCACTCCAGATCCCTTTCCAAAAGTTTTCAACTTCTTCCATTAGGGGTGGATTTTCAATGGTTATTTTTTCTTTCCCTATTTCCCTGTAAAATGATTTGGCATTGGATTTGAACATCTTATCTTGCTTGTAGAATTTGATTCTTTTCTCAAATCTGCGTATTCTCTGAGCTTTTGCTTGAACTTTTTGTTTAAGTGTTTCATTCGCTGACATTAGTTCTTCTCTTGTTGAAAGTCCATATTGTCTCACGATCTCCCTGCCTTTTCTTGATCTTACACCATTTCCAGAGATTAGCTCAGTTAATATTGATATCTCCCTTCGCATTGATTCAATCTCAGTTTCAATTCTACTCCTCCAGTTTGATTTTCGTTTCGAATTTGGTATTGTTGGCTTTTTGGGTGTTAAACAGCGTCTTTCGATTACCTTAGCAACAGAGTAAATAATTTCATTTAACTTAAGATCGGGTTTTAGTTGTTGTATGATTTCTTGTGTAACGCAGTTGCCAATTTTTATTTACGGTTTATGTTGATGTGCATTTGAGAGTCTATGGAATGGTTCCCTATCATTCATCTTTGTATGCCCTACAATTGCAAGCTCATTCAGAACTTCCTGCTTCATTTCAATGATCGATTTTCTGTGTTGTTCAGCAAATATGTGGTCGTCAAATTCTGTTTCGACATCATGTTCTTGGCTGTTTTTTCTATGGTCATTATATTCTCCTTTTTTTTCAGGCTCTTGAGTGGTTTCGGCAGATGGTTGCCTTTCAGTCAATGCTTGTGGTCCAACATTACTCTCCTCTGTTTCGTTATTTCTTTCCTGACTTATATTTAGGTCATTCTCTACCACTTTTTTAATAGAGGTTAATTCCACCTTCTTTTCTAGGTAGGTATAATCTTGCTACTCCTTCCCTTGGGTGGAGTTCTCCATTAATATTGAATTCCTTCGTAGTTCTTCTGTCTAACTTTGCTAATTCAGTTTTTCCGCAATCTACAAACGCTGCTGAGTATCTAAGTAATCATACTGCCTAAATATTTACAGCCTTTACTAGATTCGAACTATTTAGCTTTGACTTCATTAGCTTCCTCACCCATCTGATGTACTACGTCTCAATTTTCGTTTTCATTTCTGTAGTTAGTACTCTGTCAGATTTTAATACTCCTAGATACTTATAACTCTCTTCTCCTTTCAATGATTTTAATGTCTTGCCATCTGGTAACTGGATGCCTTCGCTGTTGACTACCGGTCCCCTTCTCATGACTAATATTCCACACTTACCTATGCCAAATTCCATGCCTGTATCTTTCCTGAAGAGTCTTACAGTCTGTATTACGGAATCTGTCGCTTTTTCATTCTCACTAAAACGCTTCAGATCATCCATGTAGAGCAAATGGTTAATTTTTCCATTATTATTTCTGAACTGAAACTGTGTTTGCCTTCCTTAACACTAAATTGAGGGGCATCAAACGTAAGACGAATATTAAAGGGAGCAATGATTCCCCCTGTAAAATTTCTCTTTCAATATTAACTTCCCTTAAGAGTGTATCACCTGAGTAGAGATGTACTATCCGTTTCTTCGTGCTAAATCTAATTAATTATTCTATGTTATCTGCTATACTGAATATACGCAAACATTCACTTATCCATGAGTGTGGGATCATGTCATAGGAATTCCTATAATCTATCCATGTTATTGCTAGCCTTTTCTCTCTAGCTTTTACTTCATTTAGAACTGCTTTGTCTAACTATAATAGATCATGCGTTCCTGTAGACTTCTTCCTGCAACGTCTGTTCTTCTGGTAGTAAATTCTGGTTGTCAAGTTGCTCGTAAATGCTTTCTGAAAGCCTTCTTGTTAACAGATTCCACACAAATGATAAACAACTGATTGGTCTATACTTGCTTGCAGTATTACCTTTGCTCTTATCCTTCATAATGAGTATTGTCCTCCCTCTAGTCATCCATTCTGGTATTATTCCCACATTAAGGGTATCCTGAAGTTGCTCCTTCAACCTCCCATGTAAGCTACTATATTTTTATAGTCAGTACCCTTGAACTAAATCTGGTCCTGAGCCCTTCCGGTTCGGCATTTTTGCTAACACTTTACTCATTTATGTACTAGCTAATGTTAGATCTGGGTGCTTTTCACTCACTACTTCTTCCCTCACTTTCTTTAACCATACTGCATCCCCATTATTTTTGACTGATTTATCCCAAATATTACTCCAGATCTTTCTAGCTTCCTGTGCATCAGGTTTCTCATCTTCAGTACTTCGTATTATTATTATTATTATTATTATTATTATTATTATTATTATTATTATTATTATTATTATTACTACTACTACTACTACTACTACTACTACTACTACTACTACTACTACTATAAAAAAGGAGAGCAATGCATATTATCAAAGTGACGCTGGTGTTCAAATATACAAAGCCCAATATTCACATCAGGAACAATTCTCTTTCATACTGTCTTAATCTCACTCACTAGGTCCTGAAAATTTTCAAATTTTCTGTTTGTTATCCACTCTATTTTCATATGGTATTGCAATCTATATGAACTTAAATTCTTTGCTTGTATTTGTCCCCTACACTCATATCTGACTACCTTGTTTCAATAGTATGGTCAGTTTTTATGGAGAAATAACAAAATTGCATAGCTTTTGGGGCTATTGTTACGGTGCTAGTCAAAAGGAACAATATTGTTCGCATGACTCAACTTTTATGAAACTGGTGTGGTTACTGAAGGCAGCTGATGTTCATCTTGAAAAGCCACAGCACAATCAGTGTAGAAAAGAACATGGTAGAAAAGGGAATTGCCGTGCATCGATGAAAGATTCAGAGGAATGTGAGAGAGGAGACGTTTATTAATCTTAACTGAAATGGATTAAGAACTGTGCAAATAATTCTTTTATGAAAAGCTATAGTTTATTGTGTTGACAGTAACATTATTTCATTGTTGTCCTGGAAAGGAAGAGGGAAAAAAACCATCAGCCATGGAATCATTTGAACTCAGAACATTGGGATCATTATTACCGCCATGTACACTAGCCGATTCTTTCCGCCTGAAGAACAATACTTTCTATTCAAGAAACTCGATTCAATTTATGCTACAACACTACAATAAATTTTATCCACCGGGCCATATATGATTGTAGGATAGATTTGTGTATAGAATTAACAAGGGAGAAACGAAAATCCATTCCAGAAAGACGAAAGGCAATGACACTGTGAAATTTGAGTTGTTAAAAGAGAGATGAAAATCTAAATGCAATTTTGAGGGAAATAGACAACAGTAATTTGATTGGCATTTTACCTTATTGAACCTAGATGAAGGAAAGGGCAAGTTGACCTCGGCGGCATTTGAACTCAGATCGTAGCTGGAATGAAAGCAGCAAAGCATTTTCTTGACATTCTAATGTTTCTATCAGTTTGCCGCCTTTGGGAAACTAAATAACTCTACTGCTGGAATAATACTGGTTTCTGAGATTGGTGCAAGACCTCAAATATTGAGGAACGAATGGGATAATGATATTACCTCTAATAACTGACTGGTTCTCATTTTAGCTACTGCAAAAACATGAATGAGAAAGTCAAGTACGATAGGTTTCGAATCCACTATGTAGAAGAATGTAATTAAATTCAGTATTTTGCTCAAAACATTAGCAATTCTATTAATCCATCGCTTTCATTACTTAAATAATAATGATTCATTACATGAACGAAAGCAGTATAATCGAGTGAGACTACCATAATGTATTAGGGTGTCATTTTTGGAAAATATAGAATGATTAAAATATGTACAATGCAGGATTTGAACTTCGCAAACCATAGAGGGTAATAATGCATTTTTGTCAGATCTTTAAAATATACCAACAATACTGCAGTCACTACCAGTAATATGCATTGCACGACTTGCGAGCAGCATAGTGTAAGTTCATCCCTTGTCAGAACCTACAATACGGTCGGTGTTGTAAGTTCTAACACGGGATGAACTTTTCGTATACTTGTAAAATAGTTCGAAATACTTATAATGAACTTCGATGCCATGAACATAGAAACTTCCTCCATGATATAAAACTTCACCTATGATTTAAACTTTCCCTATGATATAAAATGTAAGGACGTTTGTACTTAATAAAAAGGAAAATATTCTTATTTATTTAGTTATTTACTTTATTTTCTGTGCAAGCATTTTTACCGTCTTTAATATCCGGTTTGAATTTGAAATTTAATTCCGGATTTACCCTTCTCATTTGGACAGCTTTATGTGGGTTGGTGCGTTTGAATAACAGCACGGACCAATGGGTAAAGCCCGTTCGTGAATGGGCTTATCGATTTACTCTTGCAACAATGATATATTGGTGGAAACTTATAACAAGACTTAAATAAACTTTGTTTTTCGTTTCATTAACACCACGAATCATATTGCTTTCATATGAAAGACAATAAAGTAATCTCTATTGTGTGACTACGTGTGTATTGATGTGAATAAGTGGAGTTGGCGTGCTTGCAAGTCCTTGTATTGATGTGTATTTGTGTATATGCACTTCTAATTGATAAACTGTTCGTTAATCGATCTCACAAACAACTAATAAAAAGACGAATGAAATAACAGCAATTTAAAGAAGCAACAAGAACAATAACACAAACAATAAAACAACGTATGCTGCTGCTGCTGCTGCTGCTACAACTACTACTACTACTACTACCTATAATAATGATAATAATAATGATGATGATAATGATGATGATGATGATGATGATGATGATGATGATGATGATGATACTAGTAACAGCAGCAACTTTTCTTTTGTGGGAGGAGCTTGTAGATTATTAGCCTGCATAAATATTTCCAAAACCTTATTTTGAAACAATTATAATTCTCTAATTAAAACAGTGAAAATCTACGAAAAATGCTGTGCTTAATAACACTAGGTAGGATGA
The DNA here is from genome assembly GCF_001194135.2 of Octopus bimaculoides. Classification (NCBI taxonomy): domain Eukaryota; kingdom Metazoa; phylum Mollusca; class Cephalopoda; order Octopoda; family Octopodidae; genus Octopus; species Octopus bimaculoides. The sequence goes on from NC_068982.1 coordinate 26,278,717, forward strand.
AGTTGAAGCGGGCGATATTAAGAGAACATAACTAAGGTGGGGAATATCTTGTGTATTGTAATTCGTCAGGGCTGGGCTGCAGAGTCATAACTCTTTTCTCATAGAAAAACAGTAAAATAGGCTTGAATAGAGTAAATTGCGTGTTTTGCTTCGGTAAAAAATAAATAAATAAATAACTCAGAGACGCCATCTACAAGTACAAAAAATAGTTAACTTAACAGTAGCATCTTTAATGCAGATGGTATTAATCCAATACTTGCCATATCATCTAAAATAATATTAGTCTTTGAATTATGCACTTTTTATCATCAAATAATTATATTAAATTAGCTTTTTAATGCTTCCTAAATTAAATGTTATAACACTAACTTAACTATTGTTTATCAATCTTTCGTCTTTGTGTGTAATAGACGATAAGATATAGTAACAGCAATTAGGCAGTTTGGTAGATCAAATACCATTCTAATTTCAATAAAACATTAGAATCAATAACGTTGATTATTGTATTTACTGAGATGATGAGATTATCGTATTTACTGAGATGCTGCAATGATTGTCATAGTGTGGAATGTAGAACGTTACTGGTGTAGCAAGTCATAAAAGGCGGCAATATGATGTAATGGTCCTTTGCCCGAACAAGCATATTTGTGGGTAATCCCGTTGGTTAAAATTAGTGCCTATATTTGAATTCTAAATTTCCGTCAAAGAGAATTCTTTCACGAAATACGGTTCTTAAAATTCAAATACGGGCAGTAATTTTAACCAATGGGATTACCAACAATTATGCCACTTTTTATAGCCGTGTTTTGTTACTTTTTGTGTAACACTATTTTTATATGTTTCCTATTTGGAAATAGATAATAAATTTATTTTACTTTGAAGTAGAAAAATATATGTTGATAAACACGTTACTTATAACTTACTTATAATTGTTATCATTATACATAAATCCTGACTCCAGCTACATAGACGCCACAGCGAGAAATATATACTCTGAAACGCCAACGGAAACTTTAAGCGTGCATGTATGTTGAAGATAAATAAATCCGTGTTCTCTTAACCGCTATAACAAAAAAAATATACAGTTTCATATTTGCAGAAATAAATTTCATTAACACGTTGAAGAACGTGAAGAAAGAGAAAATAATTGCTACATTATTTTATTTATGTGCATTTAGCATTTATAGTACAATTGGAAAGTAAAGTCATTTTGTCATAGAGAATTATGACTTAAAATTCACACTAGCTAATCTTTCATACTAACCACTAGAGTTCACAACAATTGAAATAAGTCTTGTTGGATTTTTATCATAAAGAGGGCATGAAAAATAGCCAATATCTCAATGGGTGAGTGTCGTGGAGTTTAGTAACATCCAACGATCACTGATTAATTTCCCCCAAATCAGGGTTTTTATAACTGCTCATACCTGAATACTAAGAACCGTATTTCGTGAAAGAATTCTCTTTGACGAAAATTTAGAATTCAAATATGGGCAGTAATTTTAACCAATGGGATTACGAACAATTATGCTTGTTCGGGCAAACGACCATTACGTCATATTGCTGCCTTTTATGACTTGCTACATAAGCCTTTCACCAGAAAAATTGTCCATTTTGCGAAAAAAAAAATCATAATACATATATACTTCAATACAATGTTTGAATTAATACTTTTAGCAAGTCAAATATACAAATTTACAAAGGATCCACAAATTTACAATGTTAAAGACATGAAAATAACCGCTCATCACGGTTTTCAATAACAACAGCGTTCTTGTAAAGTTTATCAAATTGTTCAATCTAATTTCTCTGGAAAAATTACAAATCTTTTTATAAACCAAAAATTCCAGGAATACAAAAGTTCATGAAGAATATATTCAAACAAACTGAGAAAGTCTTTTGGGAAAATGTACAATTCTACCACTTCTAGTTTTCTTTTCGCTGGTAGGTGATTTTAAAATTGACTTGTGGGTCTTTTCCAGCAAGTCATACTGGAATTGAATCATTAGCTCATGGGTCATAAGTTCAAATCATCTGCAGGTAATTTGTAGTATTTATTATCGGAACTGTTACATCTGCATTGTTAAAATTCATTTAAATATATTGAAGTGGATACCTGGCTATTAAGGAATAGGTAACGGAGATAGAGATACAACTTATACAGGAATAACCGCGCGGTTAAAAAGTTTACCCTGCAACATTATTTTTGTGGATTTGATCAAACTGTGTAGCATCATCGCAAAGTATTTTCCACCATAGACTCGGATAGATCGAAAGTAAGAGAGTGAAATTTGATAGGCGAAAACTACAGTGATTTCATATATATGCCATAGATGTATGTTTTGCATGTATGTTCGTTTCTGTTTATTACCTCCACCTTCGATAAGACGGAAGTACTGTTTCAGTTGTGTTTGTTTGTTGTTTGTCCGTGGACAAGATATCAACTTGTTAAGCGATGAATAATCTAGAGCATATTTCTAGATTCATTTCGTAGTACCCAAATTTTCAGATTCACAGTTATTGAGTCTCAATAAGATTTTATATCAGTAATTAAACTCAGAAACTGAAACTACTGTGAAGTGCAATTCATCGAAACTTTGATAGTTATCAACGAAAACACATCGGCCTAACCCGATACACCAAAGTAGAATATCCTTTCTGCAAAACAGTCCAACTTATGAGTCAGCTTGTTGTCTCTCCATTACACGATCTTCTTTATCATTTGGATAATTTGAGAAATAATACAACACATAATTGTGTTACGATGTTACAAATTTGAATTGAAAATGGAAAATTTTGATGACACGAGATAAGGCCTGAAATGTTGAGGACTGGGGGTCGATTGCATTGACCCAATGCTCAGCTGGTATTTACTCTCTCGTTCTCTGGGAGAGGAAAGGCGAATTCGACCTCGGCAGAACTTGATCTCATAAGGTAAAGATGAACGAAATACCGCTAAGCATTTTTCCCGGTGTGCTAACGATTCTGCCAGCTCAGCACCTTGATATATTATATATAATTCATTATATATAACACGTTGTAAATAATACGTTATATTATGTATATAACATAGATTCATTTGGTCACTGATGTGACGTACAGTATGCCGTGAGTACTTTTAAACGTAGCAGAATCAAGGCCATGCTATGTCTGACCACAAGCGCTTCTTTCGGGGGAGGGGGCTTTATTTATTGACTCCGAGAGGACAACAGGCAACATTTGGCCTTGATCATAGTTGAACACATAGTGCAGAGAGTGTCGGAACTTACATCTGAGTCGTTGATTACTTGACCATGTATTCATTTGTAGATTGTAAGTACACTATGCATAAATATACATCTCGTCAATGGCTGTCTAAGTTTTTCAGATTGTTGTGGATAATTTTCAATCAGATCTTTTTCACTCTTCACTTGTGATCAATTGTTTGTATGGTAACATTGACGATTCACTCGATTGGTATGGACATACCAGTGTAAACTCCGTGTCTTGGTTATTTTAAAAACGGTGTGCTGGCAAAACCATCTTCGTCGAATTTGATCATATGGTAAATGAGTATTCTGCGTTACTCCGAGAATTCAGCAAACACGTAAAATGTGTACAGTTTTTAGCTGGAGAACTATTCAAATATTAACTGTCAATTTCCTATTACCTCTGGTAAAGAGAAAATTATTTCCCGCATTAAAGATTAAATATCAGTTCCTTTGATAGTGGTGAATGGGTTCTCCTACAATTTTCTGAAATGACTAAGCATCTGATTCACCTTGATAGAATTACCGTTGATCAACTTTGAAGAAGTTCATACTACAACTCTATGCATTTGATTCATCAATGTCATAGTAAACAGAATAAAACCTAAAAAGATGGTCTTTTTGTCGGTTAAATTGTATAGATGGCTAGCAGGTGATCTTGACAAAAGATGCTTCTAGTACACATTGCACAGCTTTCCTATATTATGAAATACAGTAAAACAATTATGGTGAGAAAACTTGAGTAGCCGGTAGTGTGAAAATATGCAAGAAAAACCAGAATTGTTTGAACATTAGGCCAGATTATAATTTCAAATTACTTGGAACGGTCAGTGGATTTGAGAATATATGTGCGCAAGTCAGTTCTGTGCATCCTACGTGAGCGAGTTACTCACTTATGTGCATTTACACCTGTGGGTCGGTATAGCGAGCAAATTTGCATATTCGTATGAATTTAAAGACGGGTTCCCAGCTCTATTGTATAGCTTATCTATTTGGATATAGCTTAATTCCTTAATCATTTTATTTCATTGGAAGTAAATAATTTTATTCAGTAAGTTTCCAAACTATATTTGTAAACTTGTTTATATTTTATGGATTGTATGCACAATATTCCTAAAGTTATTAAAACATTTAAACGCTCTGAAAATGCTTAAAACGTTCACCACAATCATTGATATAAATAAACGATATTTATATTTTCAAACTGAATGTGTGTGCCTCCTGCTGCATAGCTATCCACAGCTACTCTAATCCTTGTGGTTTGTGTCACAATGGAATATTTTCTTTCAGCTAGCTTAATGCTTAAATTATAAAGGAGTTGCAGAGCTATTTGACGATATTCAGAATCATTCATCTCACTGCTTAGACAATTTACGGTTTAGATGCAGCTACACATTCCTATTAATAGGCGAGATTTCACCTTCATGCTGAAAGTACACCAATGTATATAAAACATGTTACTGCATACATTTAAATACCGAAAATGCAAAAAAAAAAAGAGGAGAAAAAGCGATAAAAAGAAAAAGCGAAAAACACTACTTTTGCAGCTATAAAATCTCTCGTAAGTGATTGCATTGTAAAGATAAAAACAAAGAAAGCAAAATATTGTATGAGTTTCAGAAATCTTGAATAAGGTTACAAAAAAAAAAACAACTTAAAACACGTATGTATAGTTCATTCAATGTAAATGGTTATGCTGTGTGGATATATTTATATCATTCCGAAACGCTCTCTTTTCTTGTCCTCTCTCTCTCCTTCTCAGGCACACATACTCTCACATTTGAGTGTGTGTGTCTATAAAACAAGAGAGAGAAAGAAAAGGAGAAAGACAAAAAAAGAGAGACAAACAGACAGAGACAGAGGCATAGATCTGCAAGAAATAGTTATTATATCTGCATCAGTATTATATATACTTATACGTACATGCATACATATATATATATATATATATATATATATATATATATATATATATATATATATATATATATATATATATATATATATATATATATATATATACATATATATATATATACATATATATACACATATATGTGTGTATATATATTCATATATACTTGCATGTATGCATGCATACAAACATGCATAGATACATAATACATACATACATAAATACATACATACATACATACATGCACATATATATGTATATATAGAGAGATATGCATGATACAAATCGAGCATCCAAAGTATACTTTCATGTTTATACCCAATGTTATTGGCAACGCTATTCTAATCTGTCTGAAACAATGTGTAAACTTGGATTCTTTGAAAAAGATCGTAACACCATAATTCAGACTAGTAGGACCCACGGGATTTCTAACGTGTAAATCAGCATATTTGTATATCTACTTTCCTTTCTGGCGATGTATGTGTTTCCTTTCATAATACCGATAAGCATCTATACTTTATAACGAAAACAGGAAAAGAAAAAAGTGAATAATGGCGCTGCCCCAGTATGCAAAAGATTAAAGTGTAACATCCGCAGCGATTTCCTAAGGTTATTCAGTTCAATTTAACTATCTATCGGTATATCTTTTAATGCATAAATTTATAGATCTGCATGATATTCTTTTAATATGTCAAACATTTTAACTGTGCCTATGATGTAAACACACAAACACAGAGTAGTATAGACCCCCCCTCTCTCTTTCCCTTTCTCTCACTTTTTCTCCCTCTCTTTCATGCTTTCCTTTCTATTTTTTTTTACTGATTCCATTATTTTTGGCTTTCTTTTTCTCTCCCCTTCCCCCTTTCTCTCTATATATATTTCCCCCATTCGAGTTATTACCTCTTCAGACGGAAAAAAACTGACAGAACGCAGGAGCAACGAGTATAATATTATTGTGATACAGATGATCATGACATCTGGAACCCTAAAAGTCTGTAAGAAATTCTTAGAGTTTAAAGGATCAAGTTGTGTTGACAAAGAGAACGCAACTACGAATTTAAATCTATTTTGTTTATACGAATTACATAGATACAAAGGGGCATTAATTCAGTCATTCATTCATTAATACATACATACATACATACATACATACATACATACATATCTCCATGCATATATTTCAACTTGAGAAATATCAGTGGAACGTTCCCCTTAAATCCTTCACCGAATGTAAAACACAGCAGGTGCAATCTAATTGTTAGGAATAGAAAAGAAAATTATGAATACTGATAGAATACAGCTGACCTGAATATGTGATAATTTTCTTTGAAAATATATGTGAAAAAGAATACATGGACAGCTCCTTCGAGACATATAACGTTTAACATTTAACAGCAAGTAAAATACAATTGTCAGAGTCGGAGAAGAAGAATTATGAACTCATACAGATAGATCTCAGCTGACCTGCAGATGTAAATATTTCTTTCACAATCTATGTGAAAGACGGTCCGGCCCCTTCGAGACATATAGAAGATAACCAACAAATAATACGACCAACTTTGCCAATTTTGCAATTTCCTTCTGTAAACAGAACTGTAAAAATATGCAACATTTAAATCTTTGCTGTTGTTATTATCTAAAATCTGTGACTAAAGTGTTGTTTGAGTGATATAAAAGATTCCTTTTCTTCATTGGAACAATTCAAATAAATATAAATATAAAAGAAGCCATACACAAGGTCGTGGTTTCGATTCGCGAGCCACGTTGTGCGTTGTGCCTTTCACCAAAACACTTCATTTCACTTTGTTCCATTCCACTTAACTGTAAACAAGTAACTCTATGACAGACTAGAGTTCGGTTGAGAGTGATTGTTGTGACTTATACTCCTTAGAAACCAGGAAATCTGCATTATAGTCCCAAGATTCGAGACAGTATTTATTTTTCCATAAATAAAGCGATAAATTTAAGCATATATCAGAAGAATCGATACAATACTGATTTCGAATTTGTTGCATCCGTCTCGATTCACATTCAGGTATTTCATTCCAACTTGACCTAAAACACATGCCCTAGTTGAAATGGCCGTCAGTAATAGGTATTGAACATTTTTGATACATTATAAATGCATTTGGTCAAGTGGGAATATTTGTACTTCTTCTTATCAAAGCCACGCATTAGGTCAAGTTGGAATGAAATTCCTGAATGTGAATCGAGACGGATGTAGTAAATTCGAAATCAGTATTGTATCGATTCTTCTGATATATGCTTAAATTTATCGCTTTATTTATGGAAAAATAAATACTGTCTCGAATCTTTGGATTCATAATGCTGATTTCCTAGTTTCCAAGGAGTATAAGTCACAACAGTCACTCTCAACCGAACTATAGGGCATTTCGAAGAAATTACACCTATACGCACACATGCACAAACCTAGAAACACACAAGTTATTATGTATGTAGTATATGTAAAAATTCATCAGCAATAAGATATTTACTCTCTAAATGAATTGAGACCAATCTTTCTGAGAGGTAAGTATGTCGCTCATGCACACATGCGCGCACACACATACGTATGCATATAGATGTGTGTGTATGTATGTGCATGTGTTTGTGGATGTAACGATATATATCAGGTCATCCCATAAGTTCCGTCCGAAGTTTTAATGAAGAAAACATGTGATCAAATGTTATATTTAATTGAAATTTAATCATCAATGTACTTTCTTTGATTATCTATGACTTCCTTTCATCTATTTACAAGCTTTTTAATCTCGTCAATGTAAAACTCTTTTGGTTTCAAAGTGAGAAACTCTGAAATGTCAGTTTCGACCTCCTCCTGGCTTGCGAAAGTTATGTCCCCCAAATGATTCTGTTAGCTACAAAACAAATGGTAGTCTGAAGGAGCAAGGTCAAGAGAATGAGGAATCTTTCACGATTAAGCTCTTCAATCTTCTGTGATGTGATCTTTGCAGTGTGGCCGCGCGCATTGTCCTGATGAAACATCACTCCTTTTCGATTCACTAAAGCGGGTCTTTTTTCTTCAAAGCTTGGTTCAAACGCTCTTATTGCTGACAGTACACTTGAGCATTCATTGTTGCATTAGGTGGTAACAATTCAAAGTAAATTGCTCCTTTGCAATCTCACCAGATAGAGAGAACCTTTTTTCCATGTTCTCTTCCCGGTTGTGGTTGAGCTTTTTCCCCTTTACCAAGCCACTGTTTATGCCATTTAACATTTCGATAGAAGATATATTTTTCGTCACCAGTCTGTAGTCTATCCGAAAAGGGTGAAATGAGTTCGCAAGAATGGAGAGAAAAGCAGATGTGAACTCGGGATGTGCGGTTGCTTTCGGACAATTCATGAGGCACCCATTTTCCAAGTTTAGGAATCTTTCCAAGTTATTGAAGATGACGATGAACAGTTATATTTTTTTTAACTAAGCTTTATTGCCAATTCTTCAACTGATAGTGCAGGAATTTCTTCAAGTAATGCCTCAAGGAGCTTATAATCAAACTCAACTAGACGTCTTGTTCGCTCTTCATCTTCAAGGCTGAAACCTCCACTTCTGAGTTTTGCAAACCATCTCCTTCAAGTTCTTTCATTCAAGCATTCCTTCCCATAAACTGAGTGTATGTTTCGAGTCGCTTTGGCTGCAGAGTTTCCTTTTTTGTCCTTATAAAGCATTATGTGCCTTAAAAGCTCTTTGGATACTTCCATGTTAGAAAGGGTTTCAATTAAAGAAATTTTAAATCTATTATTCTGTAAAATAATATTTAATTAGTTTAAATGTACACAAATGCATAAAAATAATTTCTAATTACATTAGACATTCTAAAATACTATAAATTTCATTCAATTTTAAAAAAGGTAAGATCGGACAGAACTTATGGGATGACCTGATATATCATTCACACATACGCACGCACATAATATATGCTCACATACATACATATACGCATATATACATACATATAATAAATGTGTTTTAGAATGATTTATATTAGATACTATGGATCATTGTTTATGCAAATTTCTGTTGAAGACTTAAGTAAGGTGATCAGTGAAATTTGAACGAAAGCTTGTTATACTTGACAGCTTCCCCGGTTTCGTTTCCCGGTTTCATTTACGTCAGTAATACAGTTGAAGAAAATATAGACGTCACAACGTCCTATTACCGTATCTTTTAGAAAACTGTGCGCGCTTTATACTTTCGTATGAAAAGGTTAAGTACATAATTATGCAGATAGTGAATATATGAATACACATAACTATATACGTGCGGGAAGCCAGGCGAACAGACAGGCACGTGTAGGAGTGTGTAATGTAAGTTGGCGTTGGGGAATTCCTAACTTGCAATCATGATAATATACATATTTGCGTAAATGTGTGTGTGTGTGCGTGTGTGCGTGTGTACGTGTATGTTTGAGTTGGTTTGAATGCGAAGTACTCAAGTGCCTACTGCAGGATGAAATACATGTGTGTATGATGCAAGTAATAATCAGTGTGAGAATAATGCTTAAGTGTGTCAAGTAGTGAAGTGCTAGGTGTGACGATATCTATTTATCTACTCTTGTAGAAGAGGTAGACGAGATAGTATGTCACTGGGCTACAAGAATTTTAATATTCATGTTTTCTTTTTCACGTCTCTGAGTACAAATTTCACTGAATTAACCCATTTTCTGAACTTCCGCTGCCGTTAAATTAATGGTCATAATGCATCCTTGTCAACGAAAAAAAAATCAGAAGTAGAACTTGTAAAGGTTAAAAGAGTGTTTATTCTTAATAAATTTAACATCTCAGCAATATATGTGTGTGTGTGTGTGTGTGTGTGTGTGTGTGTGTACAGAAATACACCCACCCCATATATATATATATATACAATAGTTTCATAGTTCCATAATTCCTGTCTTGGTTACGAGCTTGGAACCCTGGTAATCCGTTACAGCACTCACCCAGCATACCTATCCGTTTAGACGTTTAGATCACCTGTGAACTAAACCCCTATATTTCATATATATTTATATATTTGTTTCGCTCACGCAGCATGCAGTCATTCTGGAGCACCACCGTCATTGTTTTATTATTATTATTATTTTTGCTTTTACTTATTGTTATATGTATGATTTCTTCAGGATGGTGGGTTTCCATACCACCACACCTGCATGGTTGTGGCTCATTTGCTGTATGAGCACGTTTGAGAATGGTGCCCTCATTTGCATGTGACTCCGGGCCACTGGTTCACTCGGTATTGTGGATAGCAGAACGTCCAATTCCTTTTTACAGACAACCAGACAACCTGACTAGGTTTCGTAATTATTCGTTTGCAAGTGCTGTGGCACTTTGAACGTTAAGCTGTTTATTTGTATGTATAGACACATACACACACACATACATATCTATCTATCTATATATATATATATATATATATATATTGTTAATACCTAACTGGACTCAAAAATCTTTTTCTCATAAGGATAAATATGAATCTCCTAGATTCTGTTCTGCTATTTCCCTTCTGAAGTTGTTTGTTAAAATTTTGTTCATATTTCTTGCACTGAAGAGTACATTGATATATAATTAATTTATTTAATCAATTTGATTTAGTTCAATTCAATCATAAATTTCATTATTTGTATATCTCTGTACGAAACGATCATCTGTATGAATTAAAATTCTCTTCTATATTTTAAGATTGACCCGGTGAAACAGATGAGCTGTTAGGATAGGCTACAAGAACTGAAGACCTAATCCCTGTATGAGAAGGCGAGAAAGGTATGCAGCGACATACACGTGGAATATCTCGGAAGGTCTAGCTGCCAACTTCGGAATTAAAGGTTATACCAAACACCAAAATGGACAGCACTGCATGCCACCAAAGGTACTGTCTTCTTCATCTCAGATAAGGACCCAGTATTGCAACAGCTTGCGTTTCACGTGACCACAACTTTTTAGCATCCTGCCAAGGGACCAAAGAGATCTGCAAGGAGTAGGTATGGAAAGGTTAAAAAAAGCACCTGGACAAAACTCCATCTGAATCCTAGATGACAACACATCACGGCATAAGGTACAAAAAGTGCAGGCAGCTTCGTCCAACTTGCTTCTTTACCAAAAGCATATATATATTTATTTATTTATGTGTTTCAGCCAAGTGGGAGAAGAAACAAACTTCTTCATCCACATTCTTTCTAATCTGGGCCGATAGCGGCAAATTATGTATGTAT
>NC_068982.1:26290456-26291381 GCF_001194135.2 Octopus bimaculoides
TATATATATATATATATATATGTATGTATGTGAGTGTGTGTGTGTGTGTGTATATATAGGCGCAAGAGTGGCTGTGTGGTAAGTAGCTTGCTTACCAACCACATGATTCCGGGTTCAGTCCCACTGCGTGGCACCTTGGGCAAGTATCTGTTACTCTAGTCTCGGGCCGACCAAAGCCTTGTGAATGGATTTGGTAGACAGAAATTGAAAGACGCCCGTCGTATATATATTTTATATATATGTGTGTGTGTATTTGTATGCCTGTGTTTGTCCCCCCACCATCGCTTGTGTGTTTAGGTCACAGTAACTTAGCGATTCGGAAAAAGAGGCCGATAGAATGAGTACTAGGCTTATAAAGAATACGTCCTGGGGTCTATTTATTCGACTAAAGGCAGTGCTCCAACATGGCCGCAGTCAAATGACTGAAACAAATAAAAGAATATAAAGACAAAGAGAGGGAGAAAGAGTAGTTAAAGCCAACCCCATGCGTGATGAATGGCCATTGTTTTTAAAAATAAATAGAAAACAAAAACAAATGGATTTTCTCCTTGGTACGGAAATAAATGAAGTCTATTTCATTTGTAACTGTGGTCAATACAAAACTAAATAAATCAATTTAATTTAGAAGCCCATTTTATGATCTTCGATCGTGTATACCATATTTAAAATATATTTACCGTCATTTATCCACATTAGTTCGTAACCCAAGCATATATATTGTAAGAAGTAAAGGAGGGAGAAGAAACAATATTTTTCATCCACATTCAAACACGCTTTCTAATCTATCGCTGGGCTGATAGCGACAAGTGATGTTTTTCTTTTTCTTTTTAAAAACAATGGCCATTCAACACGCATTTAACTGCTCTTTCTCCCTCTCTTTGTCTTTATATATATACATATACACATACATACATACATATATATA
>NC_068982.1:26291494-26294241 GCF_001194135.2 Octopus bimaculoides
TATATATTTATATACATAATTTACCGCTACATAGCTTCCTCATTTATAAAAGCTATAAATGTCAGTTGAGAATACTTCCATATGAGAAGAGGAGATATTGCTGGGAATCCAGAATCTGACCTGTCATTAAGGAAAAGGACGGCTTATTTTTAGGACACATTTGTTTCTGCCTCAACATACGTCATCAGCACGGCAGTTGGCCTCACCAATCTCCATCAACCAAGGAACATAAACTACTAATAAAAGGTACATTGTCTAGGAGCGATGATAATTTTGATATATGAAGATTTTAATTTGTATCTAATTTAAAATTATAAACACTCGTGGGTAAATTAATAACTTCAAAACACACGTACAATTTTCATAAAGATGAAAACACTTTCATCGAAGAGCATGGACTTTCAGTAAACCAATTCAGTCTTTCATTACTCTCTTTGGATACAAAAGAAAAACGATGCAGAAAACAGCTGCTATGCAGATGTGAGGATTTCTCTGAAAATCAATTTTAAAAATGTATTTACAAAAAGATACTACCAAATCGATAGCTTTTTGCCCTAATTAAAAATTCAGTTTTACCAATAATGATTTATGATTTAGGCACACGGCCACCAATTTGAAGAAGGGGAAAAGTTGATTATATCGGCTAATACTTCAATGGTACTTTATTGTATCGATCTCAGGAGATAAGTAGCCGGAACAAATATCGCTAGGTAGTTTGTTTTTCTTGATACTCTAATAAATCTTGCCCAGTCTCTAACAGAATGATTTGCAATCAGAGAAATCAACAATATAAATCGCATTTTATAAAATACTACCCGAAAGTGGAAGGGAGAAAGCTCTCTAAAGTTCAACATGTGTCATGTTGTAGTAAGTGAAATGATAGTGTTCAGTCTTTTAACCCAGCTTTTTTTTTATAGAAATAATTAAAATAATGAATCAATTATTTACTGACATATTAAAGCTGATAATTGCATTCGTAGGTTGGATGGTACATATATGTGGCTGTGAGTGTATATATATATATATATATATATGTGTGTGTGTGTGTGTATGTATCTGCGTGTATGTGTGTATACATATATATATGTACATACACGCAGAACGAATCAAATTGAGATGGCGTGTATGAAGTGAAAACCTAAAGGCAGGAACATAGGAGATGGACATAAGAGGTGTCGGCAGTGAAGCGAAGAAAGAAAGATCATGGCTGGCCGAACACCGGTCACGTGGAAGTAGGAGAGATGGATAGGGGCAGCGGGACTAAAGGATTAGAAGAAAAAACAGAGACAAAGACATACAGAGACAAAGAAACATCAATTAGAAGGACAGGCAAAAAAGACGGGTCATTCATGGCTTTCTTTCCTCAGTCAAATACCAGAAGTCACGACCATTTCGGGTTGTTACACTTGAGATGGTACGATTGGTTGTCCCCCAAAAAGTCTAAGCTAAGAGCATTAGACTCCTTTGTAAGCTAGTAAATGTGTACGTCAACAAAGGCACAAAAACAAACAAACAAAAAACAGAGAACATGGTACACAATTACGAATACAAACAAGAAATAACAGGTGTCTTTTGACTGAGAACGAATCAAATTGAGCTGGCGTGTATGCGGTGAAAGATTAAAGGCAGGAACATGGGAGATGGACATAAGAGGCGTTGGCGGTCGGCAGTCAGGTCAAGAAAGAAAGATCATGGCTGGCCGGACTTGGGGGCAACCAGATCGAACCATCTCAAGGATAACTGCCCGAAATGGTCGTGACTTCTGGTACTTGACTGAGGAAAGAAAGCTACGAATGACTCTTTTTTTTTTTACTTGCCTAATTGTTGTTTCTCTTGTCTGCCTTTGTATCGTCTATCTGTCCGAATATTTTTGTGTCCTCTATTGCGTTTTTGTTCCATTTATATATATATATATATATATATATATATATATCGATCGGCGTACGTACACCCTACTGCATATATACATTTAGGCGCATGCACGTGGATGTGCGGGCGCGCATGTTTATGTATGGACTTTCGCGCTTATGCGATTACTATGAACATGTTTACTCCCTTACCTAGCGGTCATTCTAATAGCTCTTTTGCCTTAATAACGGTCAATCACACAGTAATTTCCCTTTGTTTAACGGTCATTTTCATAGCATTTCATTCCATTTTCACCCCCTTCCTATTTCACCGTATTCTCCATCTGACACTCTCTCTCTCACTTTCTCTTTATTTCTCTCTCACTATTCACACTTTTCCTCACGTGAATAGACTTCTTTTCCTGCACGGACGTTCAAAAGGCTGAACGTTTTTCTTTCTCTTCTATCTTTTCTCTATTCAAAGAAAATATTTCTCCCAGCGCTCCGCTCACTATTTTCCTCTCGTTCTGGTCTAATGACCCTCTCTGTTTTCCTTCGGTTTCCTTGTATGTCTTCAGTGTCCTGTTTTTGACCCAATTTTGACCATCCATGAATCCTAAATTTTATTTTAGAATTTATGGGAGCAACTGTCTTTGAAAACTCTTATTGTCGTTGAATGCTCGAAATAAGGAGTAGATTGACAGCTGACGATTGACGAAGGGTCCTTTGTCTGTGTTTACTTGGTCCTGTTTTCCATTTCTGTCTCGTTGTTTACGTATCTAACACTTTTATTTAAGTATTTCATACTCCTTGCACAGTTGGTGACCTCCTGTACCCATATATGCATATGTATATACATGCATATATATATATATATATATATATATATATATATATATA
>NC_068982.1:26294470-26296855 GCF_001194135.2 Octopus bimaculoides
TATGACAGATATAGTTTACTGTGCAAATGATTTGATTACCAAAGGAGAGTCATGCTACCATCGTGGCTGAGTGGACGCCAAGAGGAAGAAGAGAGAGAGGTAAAGATACAAGAGGTGGTGAAGTCCGTTCAAGGACATGACCATGCTGTCAGTTGTTCCGAGTGACGTTTGGAGGAAGGCAATCAATCGGGAAGTGTGGAGAAGGTTCTTTGTTCGTTGTGCTAAGAAATAGACCCACACAGACACACACTATGTTTGCATTACGCACACCCACTTATCTAACTAGTTGATATCTAAATTTCAAGAGAGCCGATGCTAAATGAAAAAGACGTAAACAAACTAGCACCGGTTGTCAATCTTTGTAGGGGACGAATGGAAACACACACACACACATGCACACACACACACATTGACACGCACATATACATCACCATGCTTCCTTAAGTGTCCGTTTGCCAGATCCTCTGCTATAGCAGAAGACATAGGCCCAAGATATATATATATATATATATATATATATATATATATATTTGTTTGCTATGTGTGTTTCAGCATGTCTGTGCAACTGGGCCGAGTGTGTACTAGCGTGTGTGTGAGCATCTATATGTGTGTATCCGTGAGTGAGTGTGTGTGTGTGTTTGTGTGTATGTGTGTATGAGCGAGAATGTGTTTGCTCATTGTTTATCCGTAGTCCTTCTTCTGCCTCGACTCTCTTTGTATAGTGAAAATACACAGGCTTATAAATAAATACATTTCTTATACATATATATATATATAAATATATATATATATAATTTTTATATACATACAGACATATATACATACATGCATACATGCATACATACATACATGCATACATACGTACATACAAACATACACAGACACATTCTTGGTTGTACGATGATTGTCAGGGTATTTCTGGCAGCTTGTCTTAATAGTTCTTTTTTGGCCTGGACAACAAACACTTTTATCACATTTATTATATTTAGTCCTGACAAGTGACAGATATGCCAAATAGCGGAATGAAGCTCATAAAAATTGTTTGCAGGTTACTATAGACAAAAAGGAAATAACAAATGAGAAACAAAGCAGAAAGAAAAACAACCAACATAAAAAAGAACAACTGTTCAGATCTGTTTCAATGAAAATATCTATAAAAGATAAAATGTATATAACATAGTTGTGAAAAAGCATTTGGTTAAAGTCAATTGTTTATATAAAAATGTCACAGAATTAAGACTTCTCTAGTAAGTGAAACACAAACCTTTTATCATTCAGTTGAAAATTTGAAAATTATTTGTATCAGAAAAGAAATCCTTGGCTGAAAATGTTTCTTATATCTTATGTCTTACAAGTAGACACACGTAAAAAACACACGGAGATGCGCACGCACGCACGCACGCGCGCATACACACACACACACACACACACACACACACACACACACACACACAAACACACACATGCACACGCACACACAGAGAAACATTGTATGTTATAGCCGGTCATAGAAGGACCATTGGTTTCGCGCATATAAAGCGCTTAATGGTATATGTAACTCGTTGGCTCAAATGGGCGAGCGCGCGTAACCGCTCTACAACTGGAGGAGGAAATACGTCAAGATCAATTAGTTTTGTAAGCAAAAATATTTGTCCGTGCACGATACTGCAGGTGGGACGGGATTATCCAACTTATATCGGCTCCGTCTATGGTGATAAAAAAAAAAACTCGCGCGTACTGGGGTCCTTTTTCAACTCCAGGTTAGAAGTCAATCTAAAACGTTTCCTCCTACAAACTTGGAAGTCATCATTCCTTGAATAGGCCCGCTACATCTCCTTCGACTGTCATCACGGCCGAAGCCGATGTAATGAATATAATTTCGTCCCACCCGTAGCAACCCTGCATGGACAAATATGTGACGTATTTCTTTCTCCAGGTGCAGAGAGGATATGGGCTTTCTATCATTCGAGTTGGCAAATCGCCTATACTATTAACGGCTACATGCGTGCAAAAGCAATGGTCACTCTATAACGGGCCATACATTTAACTTCCTAAGAATATATTACTGCTTTAATGCTTTAAATTGTACTTCATTTTCGGATATATGAACTACTGGCGATTTGTATATATACATGACGGGTTTCTTTCAGTTTCCATCTACCAAATCCACTTATTCCTGAGCTCTAAGTAAACTACACTTGCCCAAGATACCAAGAAGTAAGACTGAATCGAATGGCATATTGTTTGAAAGCAAACTTCATCACACACAAATGCGCGCGCGCTTATATATATAGTAAATCCCCCAAAAAGAACAAACAAAATAAAATAACAACGCGAGGACGTGGTACATGTAATATTATCAGCAGAAGCTCAGGAAAAGAATAT
>NC_068982.1:26296865-26323988 GCF_001194135.2 Octopus bimaculoides
ATATATATATATATATATATTACACACACAAACAAACAGAGGGGGATAGATAGATAGATAGATAGATAGACAGACAGGCAGGCATGCAGGCAGAGAAACAGACAGACAGACAGAAAGACAAATAGATAGATAGATAGATAGATAGATAGAGTGAGGCGTATGTATGTATAATTAAATTCGATCAGCTGAAGCCCATTTTAGTGAATACTGTCAATTTCTTTTCACGAATCCGTATAATTCCTTTGTCCGCCAAGCTGGAATCTAAATTTTCCCTCCTAATCATACGAACCCCCAACTTCTCCCTATTCGCAGGTACAACATGATGAATGAAAACATTCTTTTCGTATTATCAAAAATGCCAATTAAAATTAACACTTCGGATAAATGAAGTTCCTCTCGGGGAATTACATCTGGAAAGGAGATAACTGAAACATATGAAGTCCCAAAATGATTATATAAAGATATAATGAATGCAGACAGTAGAATGTTATAGAACTAGTAAAGGGTTACAGTCGGCACTGATTTTGCCGTTTAGTCAGATACAAAAACAAAAGTGTTATAGGAAATTGACACTTTTCAACGGGCGCGATATGACGTTAATCTGCTCAAAACAACAGGATAAGTCTCAAATTAATCTTTTGACTTAATGTTAATTATTGCTTTTGATCAAACGAGATGAATAAGCGCACAAGAGAAAACTTCATTACTCACCTTGTATTAACGGTTGTTTCTTTTTCGGAATTTCCTCACAACTAATGTAAACACACACACACACACACACACACACACACACACACACACACACACACACACACACACACACACACACACACACACACACACACACACACACACACACACACACACACACACACACACACGTGCATTTCAAGTTTCGACTTTAACGGCTTTTTCAATCAGTCTTCTTGAATAAACTATTAAAGTCACAGTGAATCCAGCAGTATTAATGAATTATGTAATAACTGTACAGAGGTTTATCATCAATAAATATTTCGTTGTTTTTTAAAAATTTGCTGCTTTATCAACGATAGTAAGTAATATATATACATACATGAACGATCGAGTGTGCACGTGTGTGTTTGTGTGTGCATATGTGTGTGTATGCGAGCGCGCGCGAATTGTCTACTGATTTTGAATTGTTGATTGGGTCACCCATTTCTCTCCTTTGTTCGACAGAAAACAATACAATAATAAAAGAGTGAATCGACAACTATTTACGATTATTATCATTATTATTATTCCACTATATACCTGGACTATATTTTGTAGGGAAATTAGTTCCAAATCTCACCAACTGAGCTCATTGTATTATTATTAGTAATTTTATGATCGATGGAAGATGGCGTAAGAATTATAAAATGAATGCAGTTGTAAGTTCACCGTTTTTGGATGTATTTTACATCAGAAGATATAAAATAACAATTTCGTCTCTAAAGTCTGTTTCTCTGCTATGTATATATTACATTAGATTTTATACGACAACAATTATATCACCTGGTTGTTGGAGTTAAAGCTTCTGGTTCTGTGTGAACTTTATTTTACAAACTTTTCTGTTAAATATCCTTCATGTTTATTCTTATGCTAATATATTACTGATCACGATACTTATTTACATATTCATTTTATATCTCAAATGAAGAATAATATGGTCATTGGTTAGAATTTTCCGACGCACAATACTGTTCGCTACGTTTCTGACAAGAATGATAAGGGAGTATAATTTGATGCAGAACAAATATCTCAAATTACTTTGTTCATAAAGTACTAGATCACTGCCCTTGCCGAAATGTCTATTCTTTGACGAAATATACCAGTAAAAAAACAAAAAGACTTGTGAACATGTGTGTGTGTGTGTGTTCAAATAGACACGACGGATTTCTGTCTCCTACATTCCGCTGGTTAAATATTGGTCAGACAGAAGCCATGATAAATTAAAGTTGCCCAAGGCACAGCGTTGTATTATTGAAGCTCTAATACCTGGTTGTGAAGCAAGAGTCCTAACTATATACCAATGCTGGCATCTCTATGTTAGCTGTTTTTACTTTACTTATATAGGAATAGAGCAATACTAACTGAAGAGTATGTTATTTACTTAAGCATTTCTACTGCAAATAGAATTGGATATGAAGTTTATATAATACCTACTCTGTGACTTCTTAACCTAAATCCCGTTAATCGTCAGTCTACTTAGACTTTTGAAGTCAGTCCCTTAGAAACACTGCATCGCAGTTGCTATTGTCTTTTATTCGATCTGACTTTATATTTGTTTTGAGGATTTCTAATAGCAAAAGATTTTGTGTCTTGGTAAACATTCACGAGACCGTATCTAGAATAAAGCAACCTTACTAATTAGCTTGAACTCACTCACTACCACACTCAAACCACTTGCCCACAAACATTTCTTCTCCTCTCTCAATCTTTTCTACATCTGTTATGATGGCCTTTGCTCCTCGAATTGAAGGGCTCATAACATTTCGAACCAAGCATTTCCGACTCATTGATATGTCCGTTCATCATAATTGTTGCATTAATCCACACACCACAATTCCTACATGAATCTCTAGACCCAGTCCTACTTACACAATCGCCACCCGTGTAGAATTCCATCCTCGGTTATATTTTTCCATGCAATCTGCGAACTACATCTGTTCAGCAGGAACATTTGATCTCATCGTTCTGGAAGTGTCTGCATATACCATGATCACTGTCACTTCCACAACACCAATCCAATCTAAATAGATAAGTCAACAGTCTATATCCAGCGTCGAGTCTAAGACCAAAGCTTGTTAAACTCATGAATGACGTTCTGTATATTGTAGGAATAATTAGCCTCTATACGCAGTACGAATATTTTGAAATTGACTAGTGTCTCATCAGTTACTTTAATGACATAGGTATATAGCACCGAAAGTAAAGGGGAGTTGGTGGAAATTTGGTCAAACGACCGCATTGAAGGTCCCTTATGGAAATGTGAATTAAACAATTTGTAATATAAGTCGCGTTTCACTTTTGTTTAAATTTCACAATGGCAATATAAATGACAATCGCCGACTCCAAACATCTATGCAGCTTTGTTGCTAGGCTAAACGAAATACAAATCAATTTATCTCACGGTTTTGTTTTTTAATACAGCTGTCCCAAGAAGAATGTCGTGTGATAAAAACAACGGATCAAACTATTTCGTTGATCAGGAATGAATAAAAGATCATGGGAACTTCAGTAATGATGAGAACGAATTCAATATGAACGAAACTACTGAGAACAACTCGCTATTTTATCTCTTTACAAACTCGAACGCTTATCTCAAATTTATAGAAGATAAATAAGATTATGTGACGTTCATAATTTGAGGATTTTCAAAGGAATTAGCAACGTAAGTTTTGTAAAAAAAGATTTCTACCATGATTGGAAAGACGATAACAGCCTTTTATATTTAACTCTAGAGCGCTCGCCACAGCAATAACGATAATAATAATACTTCAGGAGAGTAATAACGAGTAAGAGATAAAGTATTTGAAACCATTATTCTTTTTCGTAACACACAAGGTTGGATATCAATGATGACGTCTACAGCATTAACATCAACATCGGAAACAACACCACCACCATCAACGACAAGGAACACAACAACAAAAACAATAACAAGAAAAAGAAACAATAGCAATTACAACAACAACAATGACGGCATCAACTATATCACGATTGCATTAACTGCACGCACACTTTTTCCCTAGATCAAATCAAAAAGCCATTCTAAGGTTTCAAAACTGGAATGTTCAGTGGATTCATTTTGCGATACCAGTCCAAAAGATATAGCTTATAGCATTTCTACATATTCCTCTTCTCAATCCACCAACCAGCCAGTCAACCAGCCAACCAACCAACAAACCAACCAGTCATCCTTTACTTTTCTCAACAATCATACTAACGCATACACACAAACACATTAATAATTTAAGAGCTAATCAGTTCCGTAGGTAGTTAATAGTTAATTTACAGGCACAAAAATAAAATACGACATTCACAGAAATTACATTATATAACTGCAGCTAAGCTATTCTGTAGAGCAATACTCCCACTGTTTGCATCTTTATTCAGTTACATTCTCATTTTATTTTAGACTAAAATCAAAAAGTAATTGTATTTTATAAAGTTATGGCGATGGGCCGAACATTCATGAAAACATAAAACTTCTCGGCTATTATTTTACCTCGTAAAATATTGCTTTCAGTCGTTATGGCATATCACGCTAAAACGACTTAAAGTGAGGTAGGCACAGGAATCAAGAAAGAAAAGCCAACAATGTAAGGGGAGAGGGAAGGGGTAGAGGGAAGGGGGACAGCAGAAAGAAAGAAATGGGAAACAGAAAAAGGAGGAGGTTGAGGAAAATATGCGACCAGTCGAAAACTGGATATACATATACATACATACACATAAATACACACATACATACATATATATATATATATATATGTATCTATGTATGTATATATATATATATATATATATATATATATATATATATATATATATATATGCGTGTGTGTGTGTGTGTGTATGTTTCTGTCGATTAGATGTATAGATATATAGGTAACTAGATGGGTAGATTAACTAGGAAAGGAAACAGAAAAGGTGTAAATATTTAAAGACATTAAACATATCATATCTGAGTATATTTGTGCGTCCCTGCATAAACATGTGTGCGTATGTATGTATGTGTGTGTGTTAAAGTTTGTAAACTAAAAAGTGGATGTAAGGATTCAATATACGGTGTAGAATCTATTCTTATATTAATTCATTTAAAATGGTATTGATGACCACAATCTCATTCAAAACCCCGTATATAATTATGCGCGTGCACACACAGACATGTGCACGTGCATACAAACATACATACATACATACGTACATACATACATACATACATACATGCATATACATACATACATACATACATGTATACACGCACACATATATATGCTCCCCAGCGTTATGGTTTCGGGTTCTGTCCTCATCGACAATTGTCTTGAACTAAAGCCGCAGACCGACCAAGAACCATGTGAGTGAATTTGGTAGAAAGAAAATGAAAGAAGCTAGTCATGTATACATGTGTTTGTGTGTGTGTGCGTGTGTATGTGTGTGTGTGTGTGTGTAGGTGTGTGGTGAACGAGAAAGTGTGCGTGTGTATGCATGTGTGCGTGTATAGATGTGTGGTGAACGAGAGAGAATGTATGTTTGTGTTTAGCTCCACCTCCGCTTGGCTCATGTTGTCGGTTTGTTTACGTTTCCGTAATTTATCGGTCCATCAAAAGGGACAGAATTAGTAGCAGGTTTTAAAAAATCAAGTTCTGGAGTCGATTTGCTTCGGATAGTAGCATTCCAATTACCAAGACAAATAAAAGTTAGAAGAAAGTTATTGCTGCTTTTTCAGAATAACATCTCAGAATTATCAGAACAAGAACTCAGAATTTCGTAAAATATTCCATGAAACGGTTCCAATGTTAGTTGTGTGGCAAATGAAATAGTGAAACGGTCCAAACAGTTAATAGTGACAAACGTTGTTGTATGAATAAAAACATAACTTTTCAGAAAATAATACCCATGTATTTTATTCTAATTTTATCACTAAATCGCATTTCTTGAACATATCCTCTCTACAATGGAGAGAATATATATGTATCTATGTGCATATATCCGTGTGTGGGGGGGGGGGGGCATGTGCTTGTAAATATATGTCTATACACATATATGAATATGAATACACACATATACATATAGGCCTGTAAAAAGACTTCATAAACTATTACTTAGTTTGCCACAACTGATCATCAGACAGTTGAGTTAAGTTTTGAGAAATACGATGATTTCTAAATGTTTAGTGCTTGGAGCAAAATTGGTAATTGGGGCAAAATGATTAAATTCTGATTAAATTCCCGACCTGTTTAAAACCATTACATTGCAAGTACTACATCATCAGGTACATTTTTTCAAGAAATTCTTCCTCAACTTTGGCCCGACTATAATTGAGAGTGCTAATGAAATATCTGGATAATTTTTGATGTTTAACAAGAAATATTCCTTTCTCTGTTGGATTCCTAGTCAATTTTTATCACTTTAATGTCGAATATAATTTTCTCCTTCCAGAAATGTCTAAAATCGCAAAATGGGTAATGACAAATTTCAAAAATTTCTTCTCTTTAAATGCATGGCGCAGAAATATATCGGGGAGGAAGTCACTCTAGTAAATTGTGTAGGAGTTATAAGGAATATTCTATGTGGAGCTTTAGGACATGATCGAGTCTCGTTAATTTCATATCGTGTGCCAATTTTCCATAATCCTCTTTCAATTTGGCCTCGATATTTAAAATTTTTGTTGTATTTCTGGTCTGTCTGAAGTCTATTGGTGTGTATGAGTCTTTTCCTAAATGTAATACTGGAAAATTGAAAAAAGGAATTTACCGTATCTTGTCTAAGTCATTTTTCCCAGTTAAATTTTTCTTCTATATGCTCAAAGAGAACGGAGATAATTTTCTGAAATAGTGTTCAGATTATGCTATAGCGTTTTAATACATTTAGGTGATATAGTTTTTGTAAATAGACAATATTTGCAAAGAATAATTTTTTTTCTACAATTCAAAAATGAAGCAAACCTTACTTATTGTATCCCATACTGTATAAAAGGTGCAGTGATAATTACTTAATAAATCAACAAATAAAAGTTTAATGCTGATTGGACAGGGGCTTATGTCATTTTAAATTAACATGAATCTTTTAGATAAAAACGATTGATCCGTGACGAAAGAATATATGCAAGATAGTGGGCCACGATGAAGTCAGGTCAGCTATGGCTTTCACTATGCTTAAGGGAACATTAGCAAGTTGAAGGCTTCTAGCATCCATGAGTGGAGACAGTTAAAGGCTTTCTTGTATTCTAGCCACATTAAGTCTATGCTCCCGCACCTCTGACATTACAGTTTTGTTTATTTGCTTATTAACAATTGCTTGGCACATCCCCAGACTCCCTTCTTCCCAGCTGCTTGTTCTGCTGTGATGATGTTATTGGTTTCACAGTGATCTTGGAGGAAGAAGATTAAATATGCTGTATATATTTTATACATTAAGTTGTGGCATGCAATTGGCAGGTAGATTTTTTGCCATGTGGGTGGTTCTCATTTGCATTTGGGGATCAGTTTTGTCTCTTCAAGAGCTAACCAGTGTGGTATGCTAGTGTTCCAATGAGAGCTTGTTGGTGCAGGTTGATAAGATATGGTTGGCAGAAGGTTAGCCTCTTGTACCAATATCCAACAAGCAAGTCTCTCCTAGGTGCTTTTTCCATCCTGAAGTTCTGGATCACAATTACAAGGAAGTCACCTTCAATGCTATATGTCTTGGGCGTAATGCAGGTACAATAACTTCTTCGAATTTCTTCTAGTTACAGAGCATTTTGGTTAAAATCCTTCGCTTCATTCTAGATTTCTCTCCAGAAGAAATCTATGTCTTCTCGTGAAGGATCTTCTGTGACGTTCACTACTTGTCCTCTCATGTCTCTCTATACTGCTGTCTGGTTCCGGCCAATTTTTTTGTTTATTCTCTTTCTTTCAGTTATTTTCTTCTGATGTCGGAGTTTCTCGCTGACAGCTGTTAGCTCTTGCTTGAGGATTATCAGTTTGCAAGGGAGTGTTCTCTTTTTACTATCCCTAAACTTCACTTTTCATCTCCTTCACTTTTTGTTGATGTAATGTATAGTGATTGTTTGCACGCAATAAGCATCACCACATGACTAATGATATTCCGTAAGTCAGCTATTTTTTTCTCTGTCTTGAAAACCAACGATACTACTTTCTTTACTCCTCGGCTTTGTTCACGTTGTGAATGTCGTTCATGTACTGCTTTGCATGTATGCATGTGTGTATGTTTGTATGTATGTATGTATGGGAATGTCTGCGTTTGCGCGGGTGGTGTGTGTATACGTACATATATGCATACGTGAAAACTCTTCTACTCTTGAACAGCGTTTCATTTTATGGATGAACTTTTATCTTGTGCTTTTCATATCTTTAACGTTTTGTATACTATAAACAGCAGGATTTTGGCTGTATTTTTTAATAACAACTTTCTTTTCAGTGAAATCTGGAAGTTCTGCGTCTAGTTTCGACAATATGTTTTTGCAAACACTTCATATGAAGCTGTTAGAGTTTGAAGCTTTACACTTTTCAGGCTCGTTGTATTGTTCATATTTTGTAAAAGCTTTGCTATTTCTGGGGTTGTTATTTTTAATTCCTGCCGTAATTGTTCTGCTGTTGCACTTATTTTTAACATTGCCTCATGGCTAATCATCCATGCCATTCTTGCCGTTGGCACTGCATATATTTTTTTCTATTGACCAGGTTCTTGGTAACATCATTTGAGGATGGAAGCGTACTGTGTGTTTTGTTGAAATGAATGTTATCTTGAAGAAGCTTTGACAGACTCTTTGTGCTGTAACGCGTGTCTCTAGTTTCAGGCACTCTTTGCTTTCCCTTAATTGGTGTTTTTTTGCTTATGTAAGATTTTTCTCTTTTCTCTCTTTCTTATTTGCTTTTTTTTTGTTGGGAATTTGAGTGATTTTGTCTTTTATGTTGTATTTATGTTGTATTATTTTGTGATGTCTATGACTACAGCATAGATAATTCTATTTATCCTGGTGATAGAGATATTATCAGTAAGTCTACGGTGGCGAATTTGGCGTTTTCCTTCATTGTTGTTGCTATTGTCATTAAGCTCTATATTTGGAAAGGTCTTTCCTGGCTCTATATGAACATACAAAGTTTTCTTTTTATTTAACTACGTCTTTAATTCTCCGAAATGCCATACTTATAAATTCTAACTTCAGGAACGTCCATTTATAGACCATTCACCTATTCTAGTATTTTAATGTTTTTATTTTCGTTGCTTGCATATTCTTGCTTGTTTGTATTTTAGTACTTGCATTTGCAATATGTGATATTTTTTTGGCGTTCCATATTTGATATATATTTTGTGAAGTGAATCAAAACTAGTTGTGACGCATCAATACCATTCAGTTATCTCAGAAAGTAACTTTTAAATCGAAATTATTGTTTATTTACATTTTATACATACGTGACAGTTTAAGTCTTGAGGTTCCTTTCTTGCTATTGCCGTTTCTTTCTTCTTGTACTTTTTTGCAACTGCTGATACCACCGTTTCACTGAATGTAAGTCTCCTTATGTCATTTGTATTTCGTTCTTCCTTTGGCCTCAACAACTTAGATAAGGGGCATACAGGAACTGTGCCCAAATGAAGGCACTGAGACAAAGAGCATGTGATTAATGGTACAGAACAAAAAGTTTAGTGCGTAAATATCATCCCAGGGTCGAATGTTTGGAAGAAACGGAAAAAATAAGTGAAGGAATGAAGACAATAAACATCTACTGACATAGTAAAAAGAATAACTACTAGAGTTTTCAAAACACAATCGACCAACCTTTGGGATGGCAAGAGAAATCACTTTATGCTTAATATTACATATAGATGAACAAGCACGTCTTCTAACTGTACAAACCAGTACAACTCCATCATTGTGCAACAAGGAAGAAATGTTAGTTGTAGGTGCAACTTTACAAACTGTCGCTGAAAATACGGAAGGAAAAATGAGAAAAAAATCTGTAATACATACACATAAAACCACACAAACCAGTAAGGAGAGAGTTCCCCAAAACAACAAGAGCGCAGTTCAAGAAAATAGCAAAGAAAATGCAGAGGACAAGGAAGTAAAATTTACAACCTATCAAAATCAAATAAAACTTCATTGACAAAATTATGTGTTTCCGAAGACTTTATAGTGGCGCAAGAGTTTTCAGTTTCAGAATATAAAGTACATGGGAAAAAAATGAGTAGAGTACAATAAAATTAAATCATTACAAAAAAGTTAAATGAGCATAATCCGGAAACGTTGGAGTTTTTCAAAACTAAATGCCACAAAAAATGCATTCTTGTGCATTTGATTGCACTTGTACACAATTTCAGAATGAGTTAATGTAAAGTTGGGGAAGTGCTGAAAACCACCAGAGCCAGGAATCTTTCATGATATATTTTCACAAGAAACGTAAAATAAATATCATTGAGTTACACCCCCGAAAAGTAGGTGTAATTGAACAGAAATGTTACCATCGCATTCCAGACAACGTCAGCAAACTAGTTAACACAAAATAATTGACTGACCAGGCGTTAACCAGTCGAGATAATTGGTTTAACCCTTAAAGCATCCAGAACTCCATAGTATATCTGTTTCAGTTATGATATCTTTTGGTACTTTTTATATTTATTTCCGTGAAAAAATATGTACTTTTAAAATTTTAATACACCCAATTATATTCTGAAATGTCTCTCACCCCTACATTTAATATATGCAAACTTATTATTATTATTATCGTAGTCGCTATACTGTAAACTCACGGAAACTTGGATGAAGTTTTAAGAGTTAAATCAATTATTTCGGCTGGTTAACGCCTGATCAGTCAATTATTTTGTGATAACTATTTTACTGACTTTGTCTGGAATGCGATGGTAACAACTGCCTTTTCGTGGGTGTAACTCAGTGATATTTATTTTGCGTTTCTTGTGAAAACAAAGATTTCGTTTTGTTTTTTACCAATTTTTCAAAATGATAATTATCAAATGAGAACAGCGTTCTGTAGACTCTCAATGTAGCCATAACAACGGAACATTACGTGACAAGCAGGCAAGCTGGAGCATAAATGAAGTTAGTCAATCACAGTAGTGGAATTTTGTCTTGTTGCTAGGATGACAGCAACACCTACAGAAATACAAGCAGTAGCAACGGCAGTGACAACAGCAACAATAACAATAACAACAGTGACAACAACGTGTACAACAACAACAGTAGCAGGAGCAGCATGATTGACAATAAAAGCAACATCGTCAGCAGCAACTACAGCAACAAAAGGAACAACAGCAAGAACGTGAACAACAATAACAACAACAACAACAAAGACAACAACAGCACCAAGAGAGTGAACGAAAGCAAGAATGTAGTTATTAACGGCAATATAGAGCACAGGAGTAATAACAACTGAAACTGTATGGAAAACAACAACAGTAATATCAACAAGGCGTCGAGCTGGTGGAAACGTTACCGTGCCGGGCGAAATGCTTAGCGGTATTACGTCTGCTGCTACGTTCTGAGTTCAAATTCCGCCGAGGTCGACTTTGCCTTTCATCCTTTCTGGGTCGATAAATTAAGTACCAGTTACGTACTGGGGTCGATATAATCGACTTAATCCGTTTGTCTGTCCTTGTTTGTCCCCTCTCTGTGCAGCCCCTTGTGGGCAGTAAAGAAATAGGTATTTCGTCTTTCTTTACGTTCCGAGTTCAAATTCCGCCGAGGTCAACTTTGCCTTTCATCCTTTCGGGGTCGATTAGATAAGTACCAGTTAAGCACGGGGGTCGATATCTTTTTGTCTGTCCTTGTTTGTTCCCTCTATGTTTAGCCCCCTGTGGGCAATAAAAGGATTAATATCAACAACATTAATAACAACATAAAATCTATTGTAGTGAACTAGCGGACAGTGCGTTCGGTGCAATATCTAAAAGACAAGGCCTTCCAGTACAATAATTGTGTTGTAAAACCAGATGTTATGTCGCTTAATAATGAGGAAGAAAAACTAACTCTGAAAGAAAAATCATTGTGTATAAATGCACTTCCCGCAAGATGAAACTTAGAGTTTCTACTCCGGCAGAAACTGAAATATGCCTCCAAGATGTGTGGCACTCACTGCTATACATTTATGAAGGAAAGCAGTACGAGACAGTTGCTGCTATATGCATCAACGAGCAACAAAGCCACAAGAATGGCAAAAATTACTTGCACGTCCTAGATCTTTATAATGATAGCCCATTGTATGGGTAAAAGTTTGACTCGAATTCGAGTCAAGAACGTGCCAGTTAATCAAGACTTGGCAAAATTCTTAACCATTTTGCAGGAGTATGTGGTGGATTGTGGTGGTGAGGTCTACCTCACAACTTAACAAGACTGGAATTCTTGTAGAATTCCAAATACTGATTAAATACTGATTACTCTAGAAGAAAACAATCGCATTCTTAATGTTTTCTAGTTGGGGAAATGCAAACGGAGTCATTAAAACATGAATGCTTCCTGTCTGGGAATTCAAGCCCCACTCAAAGCCTTTTGCCTCATGCTGGAGAAAACACGATGTTCTCCACCGTTACTATGAACTCCACAGAAAATCATCCCTTCCTCAAACATTAGGCGAGAACACTAGAACTAGCATATATCTGCCTTTTACCTCCGATGCAAGCGTCACAAATGCAAGAGCCTCGACAGATGAAAGATGATGGTCTGTTGAATTGACACAAAAAAGCATTTGTCGGAATAAGAGGAAGACTCAAATAAATAGAGGCTGGCCCATATCAAATCGGAAGTGATAAGACATGATGGTAATAGAGAAAATCTCATCAAACATCAAAAATATCAACATTTACATCACAATGAAATAAAAAGATGTTATAAACACTTTCACTGTCATAAACGAATGAAAAATAACGAAAAGAAAAAGAAACACTCGAACAACAAAATGACAACACTCACATCACACTCGTGTATTTACTTCCTTTATCAACTTCATTGTTGTTTAGAAGAGCATCAGTGAATTGATTAAGTAATTAACAACGAAAACATTCATTGTAAGAAGTGGGGATGGCTTTGCTGAACTTCTCTCGAAAAATATTCAGACAGAAGGCAAATACAAACTGGTAGGATTATGTACCTGAACTTAAAAGAGAAATTCTCCCAGAACATCGAAGGGTTTAGTTAGTATCCTCCAAAAACGCTTATTAGGGAAACCTTTCCCCACTTTCCCCTAAGGCAAAAGGAAAGCTGTTTGAGCAATCATCCACGAAAATTAAAGTAAATAACTTCATTTTCTTTTCTGTAACCTAAAGAGGTGCACTTAGAGTAGACGGCGTAAAATTTCGGGATCTGGGTTTGGTTTCTAAGCAGAGTCACTTGCTCAACGATCCCAGGCTATTCGACGTAGGCGTGGTGGCCATTATCGAGGCAGGGATTCCCGGAGCGCATGCGCTGGCGCCCATTTTTGATGGCTTTGAAATATTCTCATCTCATGGTCTGGTGGGAGCGGGCGGCGAGGTAACAGTTCAATTTCGAAAACCCTTAGGTCTCGAAGCTAGGACAATCTTCTTGGACCCAGTAGGCAGGTTGATGGTACCAGACGCGTAGTTTGTGCACAGCAGGAGTTGTTAGGTCATCAGATAAGGACAGCGTAGTTTGTCTACAATTCAAATCGGTCGGCTACAGAGATCACAAACTTGTGATCTATGCAGTCGATTTAGATATGACGCGTAGACAGGGAAGACGCACGCGTCTTTTCTGGCAAACAAAAATTACAGGGATCGGGTTACCGAACTAGTTCAGCAACAGTTGACGGAGGCAATAGTCAACAACCAGTGGTGGATCACCCTGAAAAGATCGATTAGAGAAAAGTTGGTAGCATTTAACAAAGAGCTAGCAACAAAAAGAAATAGATTAGAGGGATAACTAGTTAGAAAACCAGAAAGGGCGATTAGGAAATGCATCGCAACTGACATGCTAACAGTGAGAATGGCCCTTAACCATTTCTTCGGGGTGAAACATAAAGGCTGCAGGGCACGAAGGAACTGAAGTCGTTTGATGGGCCCGAACGGTGGAGTCACACCATAGCAACAAAACCGCGATGAGATCTCTGACGGATGGGGATGGGAACATGCTCCTCGGTTCAAAGCAGATGTTTGCAGTTTTCTTGCAGTACTTTCCGCAGTTATTTGGGGAGGACAACGGGTCGACGACAGTAGTGGACTTTAGTTCATACCTGGACAGCTTGCCGCGGTTGTCGGCAGCGGAGCGGGATTCTGCGTAAATCCGATAACAGTTGCTGAAATACAGGAGGCAATGAGTGATTGCGCAAGTCGCAAGTCGCAAGTCGCAAATCGCCCGATTTGGTTTGCTTTTGACTTCTACGAGTTTATGCCAAATTTGTTTGGCGGCCTCTTGGTAGACGTCTACCGTAGCTGGAAACAAAACAGGAGAATTCCTAGTGCTGTTAGCCTGGGTGTGGTAACGCTACTAAGGTAAAACGTCGACAATGGGGGCGTTCTAGGGAATTTTCGCCACGCAACTCTGTTAAACACATTTTAAGTCTTTGGCCAATTGTAAGTGAAAAGTTTGGTGCTTGTCGTCAGTAATCTGGTCAGGAAAACGCACAAACGCGCAATACCCAAACACTGCTAGCCTCATGACAAAGCGGTCTTTTCTTTCCAGTAGCCAGTTAAGAAAATGTGGAGAAGAAAAACAAAAAAAATGGGAAGAAGAACTGTTTAACTAACATTCTTTGGCGTTGTACTGCTAGCCTCATGGCAAAGCGGTCTTTTCATTACAGTAGCTAAATATGAATATTCGGAGAAGCTAAACAAAAAGAAAAAGTAAAGGGGAAAAAGAAATGTTTATTATTATCATTATTATTATTATTATTATTATTATTATTATTATTATTATTATTATTATTATTATTATTATTATTATTATTATTTTCACCATCATCATCATCATCATCATCATTATTGAGTGAGAGAGCCGCGCATGCCATCAAAGTGGCACTTAGTTAAAGTATACGAAGCCCAACGTACTTATCATGACTACCCATCTGGTAAGGGTACACCAGGCACATGCATCACAACCATATGTGCACGATATAGTGATCTCATATCAAGATAAACAGCACATGACCTTTCGGGTGGGTCCTAGTTAGAATTTTCTTCAAGGTGAGTAACCCATCCGCTCAAAAGTTCCCTGTATAAGGGTTGTTTAATGATGTTCAACGAAATGTTTCCAGAGGTGAATTATTCAAACCCCAAAGAAATCATCTCAACACACGGCTATGCTGCTCCCCACTACTTCTGCTCGTGATCAGAGATGCACATATCGTCAGCCACTAAGGGACATGCTCAAATGGTTAAGGTCAAACAACTGACAAGCAAATCTGTGATTGTGAGCAGAATATTTGCTGTAGTCCATCTTTTATACCAAGACAAAAGAATGTACATGATAACACTTCCAATCAGTTAAGAAGTCATGAGAGCCACTGTCTGGTACTGCATCAGGTCATTTATTATCATCATCATCATCATCATCATCATCATCAGCAGCAGCAGCAGCAGCAGTAGTAGTATAGTAGTAGTGTTTATATCAGTAGAAAGTGTTGTTGCTGAATTGCTTTACAAAATGTTTGCACTGTTATCCTTAACACTTTGATGTCGAAGAGTGGCAACATATACGATTATGCAATCATTTTATTAATATAACTATGTATTTGTTGAAATCTGAGGCTCCTTACATGTTACGGTATAATTTGCTGATTCTGCCGAAGTGGTAATATAAGTCTATTATGAATATGTCATGTATTTACACACATTTTGAGATACGTTAGTGATAAGATTCGGCGACTTATTAGATTTCTAAACAATAAAGATGTCTTTTCTTTCTTTTTCTTTAACGCTCTTACGTCATTAAATCACCGCTTATGTAATATATACGCAGGAGGTCGTTTCCTAGAACTTATTGAAACCCATCCTCTATCAGAATTTCCAGTTTTTATAGTACACCATCCTTTATTGAAAGCATTTTTATGATTACTATTATCATTATTCCTCTTATAGTTTTCACAATTTCCTGGTATTTTCTTTTACACAACTAAACACACCTCGCGGTCATAGAGTGTGCTCAGCATTGCCTTCCTGTAGAATAAAACTGTACTTATATATCACAAATGTTCGAGCTTTGCTATTTCCGGTACTCTTTCGGTATTTCAAATAATAAGTCAATGATGCATTAACAGTATTGTCTTACAGAGTATATCTATAGACTTCTAGCCTGTACTACATATAATAGGTAAATACGTTGTCTTCATATGCAATACTTTCGTGAGCAGAAAAGTGCGGACAACCAGAAGCATTTGAATCTTGAGTTGGTATTTCATCATCAACTTGAACACCCACTTTAACTTTCCAAAGAGACATCTCCTATAAACCCACTAAATATAAAGCATTAAATAATTTAGATTGACCAATTCGCATATTATAACGCATTCGTAACTTAGTAAATTAAATATATGTTTGGAGGGTTTGTTTCATTGCTGATGTGCATTACATAATAAGTCTATAGATTGGAACAAACGCTGTACATAATAGACCGATGTAACTACCATAATTTCACGTATGATATCGTCGTAGACAAAAAGAAAACAAAAAGAAACGATCAACCACATTTATCCAAAAATTTCAATTACTATGATTAATGGCATTTGATTCAAAGAATAGGTGTTTAAAATGACATGTATTTACAATTACAATCTTTTAAAATTGGTGTTCAATTTCCTTTAAAGCTGACTTTACTTCCCATCAATCCAGGATTGATAAAATAAGTACGGATCAAGCATACAGTGTAGCCGAAAGGTTAAGAAGTACTTATTGTAACTATGCGGTCACAGGCTTGATTGGACTGCATGACATGTTACGCAACTGTCTTTTGCCATAGCATCGGGTCAACCTAGCAACCTTGCCATAGCATCGGGTCAATGAAATTAAGAAGAGTGAAGCAGTGTGAAAACCTGTCGATTGAATTGTACTTCTAATTCAAATGTCCAGTTTCGTCACATCGTATCTCGCTGATTCAGCTAGGGAATTACGTCAAGTGTATACCTCTCTCTCTGGAATAGTTAACTGTCAATTCAAACAGAAGATAGTTCAGTTAATTGGGAAACTGAATATTCATCGTTAAAACGGGCAGAGATCAATTTACTTACCGTAACACTCAAGTGCTAATGTTGTCATCGGCTATACTTCTCATCAAAATTCCTGATTCTTATTTTTAAAATCATTATAATTGTTATCATGAGAATCAGTTACAGACAGAGGACTCCGTTTCAGATATGAAGTGTTTCAGGAAAATCTAGACAAATGCTAGCCCTAAGAGACTAAGACTACGCACACAGAACTTAGTTATACGTTACGATTAAGGCTTAGTTCAAACAACTGTAGTAGCTCCAAGTAACTACGAAATTCCTAAGCACTCCATCGATCAAAAGAACAATTAACTGCACGGCTGTTGACATTACTACAGCAACAAACACAACAATTACTACTACAGGAAGCAATAATAGCAAACAGAACAAAGATTACTTAACTCGCAACACTGTTACAAGCAGAAGTATCAAAACCCGAAAAAAACCCCACAAAGATAAAAAAAACAAACGGATAAGTAATAACGAAAACAAGAGGAATATCAACAACAATGGCGACAAAAACAAAAATACACAAACGTCTTAGCTATGCTCTTAGAAGAAATAATGTAGTTGGTGGATTACGTTAAACAAAACACATGCATATCTCAAAGGTAACCGAGAGTCTTTTAGGGAGGTATGCCAAAAGTTTAGGGCTACGTGCTGAGCAGATTCACGCAGGTACACTGCGCAGGGAGCTCTGCCAGTTCGAGACAAGCTCTACCAGGAAGCTCTGTCGGTTCGAGATATATGCTCTACAGATCTGGAAGTCCTGTCAGATGGACCTCTCCGAGGTGTGAGCAGGGCGACGAAACCGTCATGCACGCACTGTCCAGTGTCCGTGCATTACTAACTTCTGGAGTTTTATCGAACAGCAGTTATCACTTGTAGGACGGTTACCAGCCGAGTCCATCGTGAAGGATCGCCCCGCCGCTTTGTTTTGGCCAGGAAGGAAAGACAGTCTTCCTCTGTTTGGTGGCTATGGCGAAGGGGGTAGTGTTGTGGACTAGATTGAAAGGACTGAAGACAGATACTTTCCTCTTAGGCCAAACAAAACCTCATCGAATTTTTCAAGTTTCTCTTGAAAAAGAAAGTGAGAGTAGAGACGGAAGTTCTGCGCCCGCCCCAATAAATTTTTTGAGAGATGGGTGATTGTGGCAAGGATGACCCGTGTGAATGGGCCTACACTGAATTTTTGTTTGTAAACTGGAGGAGTTGAGAAGGAGAGAGGAGACTGCTGAGGTGCATCTGGCGGTCGGGATAACCAGAATATGTGGGGTTCTTCGGTTATCGCTGTGAGGAACCCCTTCCCACTGGGGAATTGTATTGTTAATTGTCATTGCTATTGTATTGTTTACTCGATCTTTGTGTTAAACCCACGTATCTCCAGTTTTGTATTGTCCCTATTTATTTTGTGTTCGGCCCTTGTGGCCAATAACGAAACGATTCTTATTATTACTATTATTATAACTATTATTATTGTTACTGTTGTTGTTGTTGTTGTTTGCGTTGTTGTGTCTGGTGTTACTATACTTATTGTCAATACTGTATTACTATTATTGTATACGTCATAAGGAGTAAATCTAGCGTTTCCTTTCTTATGTCACACATAATTAAATATATGTTAGATGACATACATAAAAATATTCAACCTTAAGAAATGTTTTGTCAAAACACTGTAAAGCATTTAGATACTTTTGTATTGCTATTTTCTGGGACATGCTAATATCTGTACTAACAGTTAACATGTCATTGATTTTGCACAAACGATAGTCTGTCATCATTTGCACCAGTTACAAAGAGAATAATAGACACATTTTCTTATAAATGTAATATTTTCATTTCAGTAGTTAAGTCCAAGGTTTTCTCAGCTCACCTTCTACGTGATATTATTCGCATTTAGTAATTTAATGTTGTTTATTAATATATAATATTGCTATTTTGGGGGAAAAAAAAGATGTCAGGTTTCTTGTATTTACTCGTATGCATAAAATCATACATACGTCCTTACTTAGACGTTGTTAACTTTTTCAGTTAAGTGGTTCATTAAAATATAAAAATGTGTTTACTTTTGTTATGAAGTGAAAATGTGTTCCCAAGCCGATCGTAGAGAACATTTGTAACGTATATTGTTATGTCTAGGAGAAATGCAACTCTTTATTGGTTTTCTCCAAGCCTATGCAAGATCTTTCTATGTATGTCATTATTCAGTTTATTTCAAGGTTTCTTGCCAATAGAGAAAGTACCTAATTCTAACCTAGATCCAGGGCTCCTTCATTGGAATTTCAAAATCAGCAACAGGGTATCTTTGTTTGTCTGTATGTATGTACAGATTTGTATTTTTACGTTTGTATTCTCATACATATAGTTGCATATCTAGACAAGCTCATATATATTTAAATGATAAATTTCTGGAAAGTTTTACAGATTTTTACAGTTGCAGTGATAGATTGGATCTGTTGTCTTCGAATTAGCTTTCTCCTTTCTGGTTTTGAGAAGCCTAATTTATCAAGATTGGTGTTTAGGCAGTGTGTTACATACCCCAGGGCCCCCAAAATTACAGGTATAAACCTGAACTTGTAACCTGGTTAGAGTAACTGCAGATTTCTCAACAGTTTAGCATAGGTGTTCTCGTTTTCGGTAGTCGCAGCAGCAGCAACAACAACAGTGGGGCTACTACTACTACTACTACTACTACTACTACTACTACTACTACTACTACTACTGCTGCTGCTGCTGCTGCTGCTGCTGATGATGATGATGATGATGATGATGATGATGATGATGATGATGATGATGATGATGATGATGATGCCAATAATAACTATAACAATTGTTTCAAATTTTGGCAAAGGCCCAGCAATTTTAGAGTGTGTGTGATAGTTGACCCAGGGACTTCATTGATACTTTATTTATCTACTCCGAAAGGAAGAAAGACAAAGTTGACCTTGGCGTGATTTAAACCAAGAATGTAAGAACACGGGTCATATACTGCTAAATATTTTCCCGTCATTCTAATCATTCTGCCAGCTCGCAGATGATGATGACGGTGACAATGATGATGATGATGATGATGATGATATTCCTCTTGTTGCTGCTGATGCTGCTGATGATGATGACGACAAAATGCCCTGATGCAGTACCAGGTAGTGGCTCTCATGGCTTTTGATCTTAAGTCATTGGAAGTGATTAAGTGATTATCATGTACACGTTTTGTCTATTCTGCTCAATACTGCAGATTTGCTAGTCAGTCGTTTGACCTTAACCAGTTGAGTATGTCCCTTGGTGGCTGGCGATATGTGCATCTCTGATCACGAGCAGAAGTAGCGGAGGAGCATCATAGCTATGTGTTTAGACGAATTCTTTGGCAAGTTAATAATTCACCTCTGGAAGCATCGGTGTTTCGTTCAATATCCTTAAACAACTCTTATTGAAAGACATTTTGAGCAAGATGGGCTACTCGACCTGACGAAAATTCTAACAGGACCGCTCCTGCAAGGTCATGCGTTGTTTATCTTAATATGAGATCATGATCTCATGCACACATGGTCCTGATGCATGTGCCTGGTGTACGCTTATCAGACGTGTAGTCATGAAGGTTATATTGGGCTTCGTATATTTTACCCCATTGCCACTTTGATGGCATGCACTGCTCTCTCACTGAATAATAATAATAATAATAATAATAATAATAATAATAATAATAATAATAATAATAATAATAATAATAATAATAATAATAATAATAATATTAATAATAATAATCTATACTATAATGGAGAAAGCTGCTTATCAATTAGGTATGTAACAGTTATTACTAAAAGTACTAAAAGAAAACAATTATTAAAAGGTTGACCGTCTGGAAATATTTTTATAAATTCATGTTTTTGAATTCTCAAGTTCATTGAATTTTAAACTCCAATTTCTCTTTCAATTTTAAATATTCATTGCATTCACTGCGTCTAATTCTCCACAAATTTAAATGTTCATTACATTCACAGCGGAGTATTGCATTTTCATTTGTAAAGTCCGTTAGTTTCTCTTTCAATGTTTTCATTTCAAGTTCTAATTCTCTATTTGGAAAACTGACAGTTTATTCTATTAATGTATATGTAATGTAAAGACATTATTTCTTGAATGAAAACCTTTTAAAACACACGTATAATTTTTGTAAAAAAAAGTTTAAATGTGATTTCGTTGTTACGGCTGTTTGGAACGCTATAAGCCATACAATAATAACTATCCGGAGGCATTTGGGCCATTTTGTTTTTAACTTAAAAACCACGGGAGGAACCTTTTTGATAGAAAAAAAAATGTAAATATTTTCAGAGGAAAAGGTAAACAATTCAAGGGAGGTTTCACTGTTGCTTCTAGCACAAAACAAACCACCCTCCTTTTTCACTCTAACGTGTATTGTTTTTTCAATACCTTTCTCCCATTAAACACATTTTATGGAATGATGATGCCGAAGTAACACACGTGTGGTCCATTGGTGGATTATAGGCAACAAAATAAATTGTAATCTAAATTTTTACCCCACGTCAATCAAGCGAAGCCGTGTGAGTGTGTAAGAAAAAAACATTTCCTAACCGAAAAATATGCTATTAAAATGAATTATCGTTTACGTAACTTTTTTTAAATCACTGTGAGTAAATGCCAGCAATGACCTTCTCAGACTCTCCAATATTTTAATTTCTAAACAGAAACAATCGCGGGTAGGGAGTAGGGTTGCAAAAAGTTCATATTTTTTCAAATTTTCTTTTTATAGCATATAAATGTATTTATAGGAAAATATTGAAAAACATCAATACATGCGAGAGTGATAAAGAAACGAGGAGGGTTGTCTTTGGATGTGTTAGAAACAACTGCCAAATCGCCCTTAAACCGCTCACTTTTCCCTCTGAAAATATTAATAATTTTTTTAAACCGAAAGTGCTCTTCCCATGATTTTGAAGTGCAAAAGAATAGGTCCGGAGTGGGATGATGGGGGAGGTTGGGTATAAGAAAAAAGAGTTTGCAAAACTTTAATTTCATACAAAGATGCCCCCACCCCCATATTTTCAAAAGTTGTAGTGTTTAAAAAAATGTAGAAAATCTCCGAAAAAATTTCCCCACAAGTTTCTTTATAATCGTAATCTATGCTATTTGGAAGGGACTTGTATAAACTTTCTTTAAATGATACCTCTTTTCCTCAAAGTTATGAGGGAAACAGATCGTGAATTTTCCGAAACTCTTCTCTCCACTCCCTCGGAAAAATTCGTTCCTATATACTCTGACGCCACATCTAAGCGGTATTTGTAGAAAATTTTAAAAAGTATCCATTTTTCTGGATGTTATGAGGCAACACAGTCGGGGGCGTATACATCTGTAGTAATGTACTTTTATTTATACGATTTTTTCATTTCTTTCTTTCATTATTTGTAATGTTCTCTCTCCCCCTCTCTCTTTCACACACACACTGCAAAGTTTACAGATGGGCTGCTGAAATGAAATCTCTATGTTACTTTGAGGGTAAGGTAAAACTTAACAAACTGCTTCTTCCTCTGTTGTTGGACTACGGTGACGTTTGTTTAAAAAAGAGATATCATGACTGATAAAATAATGAGAGCAATACTTACTAAGCAAGTGAGAACTATTATACAAAGAAATAATTGGACTAAAATATCATAAAAATTATCAGAACTGGGAATCAAATGTGAAATTATCAAGTCGCTAGCAGAAAACCGCCCTCCGGTTGGTCTTTCTGCTAGTAATAATAATAATAATAATAATAATAATAATAATAATAAATGCCCTGATGCAGTACCAGGCAGTGGTTCTCGTGGCTTCACATCTTAACTGATTGGAAGTGTTATCATGTACATTGGGCTTCGTATATTTTATCCCAGTGTCATTTTGATGGCATGTACTGCTCTGTCACTCAACAACAACAATAACAATGATGATGATGATGATGATGATGATGACGACGACGACGACGACGATGATGTTGATGATGATTTTAAATTTTAGCACATGGCCAGCAGTTTCAGTCAAATGGATAAGTCGAATACATTGACCCTAGTACTCAACTGATACTTGTTTTGTCATTCCTGAAAGAATGAAAGGTAAAGTCGACCTCAACAGAATTTGAACTCAGAACATAGAGACGGGCAAAGCATTTTGCTCGACGCGGTGATTATTCTGCAAGCTGATGAGACAATTATGTCAAAAAAGTTCTGTGTACAAATATTAACTAAATAAATGTAGTTGTAACTAGATGAAGTAGAAGAAAAACAAACATTTTTTTTCTCTAAGTGACAGTGAATGAACTTTTAACAAAATTCCCCTCCACAAAGAAACAGAACGACTCTTATAAAGAAGCTTTAAAGCGATAACATCTTCAAAAATTCAATAGCTTCTGTTCATTATTGTCATAGATAGCTGAAAAATGACCTGCTGAGATTTTGTATCTGAAAATTAGTAATTAAACTTCTTACATGGCAATACTGCTGTTATTGTTCTTAATGTAAAGAGATATAAAAGTAATAAAAGATGGTTGTGTGATATAGAATAAAGCCACAAAGAGTTTTCATAAATCTGGATTTGAATGCTTAGCGGCATTTCACCCATCTCTATGGTCTGAGTTCGAATTCCACTGAGGTCGATTTTGCCTATCATACTTTGGACGTCGACAAAATAAGTAGCAGTTGAGCACTGGGATCTATGTAATAGAGTTGCCCCCTCCCCGTAAATTGCTGGGCTTGTGCCAAAATTTGAAATCATCATCATCATCATCATAATTATTATTTTTATTATTATTGAGTGATACGGATAAAATATACGAAACTCATTATACCTCTCATGACTACACGTCTGATAAGTTTACATCAGGCATATGCATCGCAATCATAT
The DNA here is from genome assembly GCF_001194135.2 of Octopus bimaculoides. Taxonomy (NCBI): domain Eukaryota; kingdom Metazoa; phylum Mollusca; class Cephalopoda; order Octopoda; family Octopodidae; genus Octopus; species Octopus bimaculoides. The sequence continues at coordinate 26,320,649 of NC_068982.1, forward strand.
ATGCGTGACATGGTGACCTTATATCAAGATAAATAGCGCATGACCTCGCAGATGGAGCCCAGCTAGAGCTTTCTTCAGATCGAGTAACCAATCCCGCTCAAAAGGTTTTTCAATAAGGGTTGTTTAAGGATAATGAACGAAACATTCATGTTCCCAGCGGTGAATTATTCAAACTCCACAGAACATCTCAACACTGCTATCTTATTTCTTATTTCTTTATTGCCCACAAGGGGTTAAACATAGGGGGGGACAAACAAGGACAGACAAAGGGATTAAGTCGATTACCTCGACCCCAGTGCGTAACTGGTACTTAATTTATCGACTCCAAAAGGATGAAAGGCAAAGTCGACCTCGGCGGAATTTGAACTCAGAACGTAACGGCAGACGAAATACTGTTAAGCATTTCGCCCGGTGTGCTAACATTTCTGCCAGCTCGCCGCCAACACAGTGCTATCTTGTTCCCCACCACTGCTTGCAAACAGAGAAGCATATATTGTAATCCTATCAGGGAATGTTCAACTGGTTACGGTCAAGCAACTGACAAGCAACTCTGCAGTACTGTAGGAAATCTTTTATGCCAAGACAAAACATGCACATGATAACATAGCATAGTAGCCTTCCGGCATAGTAGTCTTCACAGGTTTTGGGCTACCTTGTGTCTGCGCTTGTATTCTCTCTGCACAAGACATTCACACACAATAACAATGTTGTAAGTCATGTTTTCGACCTTCTTCCCACACATTCTGCAAAAGTTCATTGAACTTCTTTGGTATATATCCCTTTTCATTGAGCTGGTATTCAATGTCTGCTTCTGGGCGGCAATGATTAGTCTTTCAGTTACTCTTTAAGGCCACCTTTGCTGAGTCACCGCCATGATGCTTACTTGGCTTTTAAGTCGTTAGTTTCACTGTGCAACTGACCATGTAATTTCATGCAGTGTAGTGTTTCTTCTCTCAGGTTGGCTATTCGTGATACGAAGTCATTAGTACTCTCAACGCCATTGTTGGTTAATCCTTCTGCATTAGCAGCATACTGTAGCAGGTCTTGCTCGCTGTTTGCCAGCTACTCTGTCATGTTTCTTCTTTCACTGTCTATGCACTCCGTGCGCTAATCATACCACGTCCACGTCCACATCTACAACTTTTCATTTACAGAGAGTGTACTTCACCGTAGGGTGAAGGGTATCATTCGTTGTGATCGTCTTTTAGGTAGTACGATCAAGTTGGTCAGTCACCACTCGTGCCCATTTAAGAAGGGGTGGACTTTAGCGGACTACAGCAGCAACATATATTTTGACGGCAATCACAAGGTTCGTTGCATTATGTTTGACTTTAAAAGAAGTCTGAGACGCTTCAAATATGCAGTGATGACCTTGTCTTTATTTTCTCTGTGCAGTATATTGTTCAGATCCATGAGGCGAGGTATCTGTGCCCACAATCTCCTTGGTGTTCCATTCGTTCTCCGTTTGGCAGTTTTATGCCCCTACAATTTGCTCTTTTCTTCTGTTTCCAAGTTAGCAACGCATACTTTGAGATACCGAATTCCGTTATCATCATTATTATTATTATTATTATTATTATTATTATTATTATTATTATTATTATTATTATTATTATTATTATGTGATGAAAACTCACAGTTTATTTTACTGGGTATGATGGAAATTGTCAGCTGACCACAGCCAGCAGACTAATGTGGCACTTGTTTACTTGTGATGCTTCAAGAACCCTGCAAAGAAATCTTACAGTTCCAAGCAATGCTGATTTTTGTAGGTGTTATACCTTCACACTTACACCAATCTTCTTCAGCCAATTACAATTAGTATCACGTCTGCTGTCCTCATTGACCAAGACACTCGTATTTCCCACTTCAAATCGTCATAGTTGTTTATTTTGTCTTCTTTCACATTGATCCTGTTGTCATCAGGGAATGCTATGTCACTTATCATACATGTTCTTTCTTTTGTATTCCTCACAATAATGTCCGGTTTCCGATTTCTGGTCAGGTGATCGCACTGAATCATTGCATCCGACAGGATTTGGCAGCTTTCGCTCTCGGAGAATCCCCCTGGGGTTTGCTCGACCCACACCTTTGCACTTTGTAGGCCGTTATTTCCACAGAGATCCCAATGGATCGTTCTACCACATAGTCATGTCGTCTTTTGTATTCGCGTTGTGCCTATTTCACACATTCTCTAACGATATGCCATACCGTTTAACCCACTCACCACATATTCTGCGTTTGTCGCTGTCGGTAGTGTTGTCTATTCTGAACTTCACATAGTTAGTCCTTAACGCTTGTTCTTGAGCTGCGCATATAAGTGCTTCTGTCTATCTTAAGGCGACCCTTCCTCATCCATAGCCACCGGTCTTTTGTATCTGCATTGACGTTCGAATCTCTTACAAACTGACCGTACAATTTTTTTCCTTCCATGCTGTTTCTTTTTTGTGTTCTTTTCCTCTTTAAGTTTTTCTTTCTTAACATTAAAATCAGTTTTAATGATGCCCGCCTTCTTCAACAATTGTACCACAGCATTTTAATATACCACCCTAAGCTATTTTCCTCCCCTTCGACACAATCCTGGCAACTGATCAAACCTCTCCCACTCTTTCTTCTGGACAAGTACAACCTATCGGTGTTCCTCTTAAGGTGCAAGGTTCCGTGCACTGTCAACATTTTTCTTGTGTTCGTATCCATGTTCATCAATTCTTTCTTTTGACATATTATGATTCCAGTTCCATACCAAAGGGATGCTATCTCTCATTTATTAACTGCTTGAATTTTATTCCATCCGATCAATTTTGAGCACAACATGAATCTTAGTCTTCGGAAATATTTCATCCTCAGTTGCTCTTTCATTTCCTTCTCCATTATCTCGTCGAACTCTAGTATTCCAAGGTACTTGCTATCTTCCGTTTCAATTTGTTTAATCAGTTCTCTATTAGGTAATTCTATCCCTGCTAGGGACTGCACCTTTCCTCTTTTCAGGTACATTATTCCACACTTCTTGAGTCCGGATTCTATTCTAATATCAGCTCTAAAATAGTGGACCGTATTCACTGAGAAACTCATTTGTACCTCATCCTTGCCATACAACTTCAAATCATCTATGAAGAGGATGTGGTAGATTGTTTGAGATTTGCCCTTAATCTGTCTTATAATGTATTATTATTATTATTATTATTATTATTATTACTATTATTATTATTATTATTATTATTATTATTATTATTATTATTATTATTATTATTATTATTATTATTATTCAGTAGTTTTATTTTTATAACGTGCTTTGACTTCACTACCGAGCGCAGCTCTATGCGCCTTGGGTATGTGCTGT
>NC_068982.1:26325655-26329547 GCF_001194135.2 Octopus bimaculoides
TGCCCTTAATCTGTCTTATAATGTATTATTATTATTATTATTATTATTATTATTACTATTATTATTATTATTATTATTATTATTATTATTATTATTATTATTATTATTATTATTATTATTATTATTAACAGAATCGTTAATACATGTGCATCCAACACGTCAGCAGGACACATAGAATACTCACAGATAAGAAGCGAAAAATAATCTTATACTTTCAATACCACTTGATATGCAAAGGAAGTGGTGGAAGTGGTGGGAGTCTTCTGTTATGTTGCAGCATTGTGTTGGAATTTGAAGTGGTTCTAAAATTTCCAAACTTGAAGTAAATGTTAGGTTATATCTTGAGACAAACGCATTGCGAACCTTGCCTAATTCAAAAGAATGTAAAAATCAGCTTAGAGTTTCCCCTTCCCTAATTTCTTCTTTTCTTTTACTGAAACAGAAATTGTAGTTGCAATACGAAATCCCTGATTGTAAATACGAGGAACAAAATGTGAACTTTCAGCATGGTCTCCCGACTAGATAAAGTAACGGCGAAATAACACCCTTCTACGACATTGGATAACAGTGCCAGGATAAGCTGTAACTAAAAATAGATGGCCCACGCAGACAAAATACACACAAAAAAGTTAAAGCAAAAACAAAAATTAGAGGGAAATTGAACAATACTAAACTAATAAAAAAAAATTCCTCGTCAAACAAAGAAACAAATACGTTGAAACAATAAAATAATATGTGATAAATCAATTGAACATAAGGAAACTGTGATAGTCGGCGCTAGTAAATAATAAAAATACTAGTTTAGACAAAGGAGTAAATTTTATTACACCGTTTGAAAACTATAATTAATATGACAAATAGTCATTCCCAATATTTAAAAATTTAAGAGTGTAGTAAAAACCAAGATCAGTTATCATGAGAGTTCATATGCCGTGTAACTATTATCTAAACTGTTATGTCTGGGCAGAGTCATTCTCTTTTAGTACCTTATAATTTAACACACTCACCGGTAAAATTTCCACTTCCTTCTTTTTTATTTAAACATCTTACATAGAGAGAGAACTTCTAGTCGAGAATGCCACTCTAGAAGGAAGATGTTCCGAATCCAATACCACGGCACGGCATTTAGGGCTTTCTCCTGTAGCATCGGTTTGACCACTTGTGAGTGGAATTTAGTCGAATGAAACTAATGAAAGCATTTGTACGCGCGCGCGCGCACATGGACATGCATGCACGCACGCACACGCATATATATGTACATATATAATATACATATATGTATCTATACACGCACACACACACACACACACGCACACATACACACACACACACATACACACACACACACACACACACACACACACACAGACACACATATATATATATATATATATATATATATATATATGGTTCAAAATTGGACAAAAAAGTACAAAAGAGAGAGACAAGTGAGACAACAGCAAACAAGGTTTATTAGATTGGCATTTAGAACAAAAAAGAAAACGAAGAGAAAAAAATGGTATCTGGATTAACCGTTCCACATGCTGTGTGTGTGTGTGTGTGTGTGTGTGTGTGTGTCTGTGTGTGTGTGTGTGTGTGTGTGTGTGTCTGTGTCTGTGTATGTGTGTTTGCGTCTGTATGTGTGTACATACATAAACGTACATATATACACACATATTAACAGGATAGACGTGTGTGTATTTAAATAAGTACGCATAGATGTGTCTTTGAGGTTAGTTCATGTCTATTTTAGCCTAGTGAAATCAGACATTTGGTCGAGTTACCACCTCAAGCGACAACAGAATAATTACCAGCCGCAAGTAGGTAGTGTTCTCGACTTGATATACGAAGACACCTGACGTTACTACCCTAGTGTTATGTCAATCCAATCAGCAAATACAGTAAAACAGCAGCGCAAATAATGAAAAAAAATTTAATTTAGCGAAAATATTAGTTTCAAATTTTCGCACAAGGCCAGCAATTGCCAAGGAGGAGGTAAGTCGATTACCTCAACCCTATTGATAAGTAAGTATTTCTTTTATCGAAGCCGATAGGATGAAAGCCAAAGTCGACGTTGTCGAAATTTGGACTCAGAAGGTAAAGAAGGATGATTTGCAGCTAAGCATTTTCTCCGGTGTGCTATAAATTCTGCCAGCTCACCGTCTTATTTAGCAGACATTTTTATCATACATTCATTGATTTAGATGGAAGCATCGTTAAAGTAGGAGGTAGACGCAGATGAGGACAAGGTGAAGTAGAATGACGTCGCCATACGACGATGATAACCTTTAATTATTATTTCCATAAAGTTCTCTCATTTGAGCCGACACTGTTGTTGGTTTGACAAGTAAATGACTGCCAATAGATTATAGAAAATTTTTTACGTTATATATAAACTTTCGATTGTGTTTTTGTGCGTGTGGATGCCACTGTACGTGTGTGAATGTATCGAGATTGTCTTTCTTATATGAAATTCCAAAGAATTAAACGGGAAACTTAAATTATATCCAAATAAGAGAGTCTATGAGCAATAGTCAGCATAGTTTTTCCTTGAATATTGATGTGGAATATTTAGCATCTCAGATAAGTGTTCTTGTGAAATTACGTATAATAATAGCTAAAAATCTCTATCATAATATCAGTGTTCCCTTCTACGATCTACTTGATTTTTTCACACAGTATCCTGAGTAAATTAAAACTCAATAATATGATTACATAGAGACTAGACAGACAGCCTTAGGTGTACAAGTAATATAATACACCCACTTTGCACTAAATCCAAGAAAACAATTCTTAAATTCGCTTTTAATGACCAAGAACGCCAAGAGCTTATGTATGTTCGTTATATTATGAATGTATGTACGCAGTACCTTTGTATATATGTATATATACATTATTTACCTATCTCTTTCTCGATTGCTCTCTCTCTTTCTCTTTCTTTTCTCTCCCTCTCTCTTTCTTCTTTGACACACAAATATATAAGTATGTACTTATGGATGCCTACATACATTTAGTTGGCACGGTAATTATTTTTCTTAAACCTTTAGCGTTCAAGTTATTCTGTCAAATGTTCTAGTTATTTATCCACAGTTTTGGATTAGTATTGCATTAACTGATAACTTTGCGATTTCACCGATGTGATTGTTTCTATTTAAAATGACACTGTAGGATAGGTGTGAGAGACTGGAGCTGGCTGGTTTGAACATAAAACAGCTGGAATATTTAGGTCTGATACGCCCGATTTAAATGTTAACGGGTTAAATGTTGATTTAAACTTCTCTTTGGGAAGTAACCTTTAAAATAACAAAACTCAATAATTAGAAGAAGACTTAATAATTAGAATTAAATATTTTAATAAAATTTGTTTTAATAGGAATTTCAGGCTTTGTCTGATGGTTTACACTATCAGATTGGTCAAATAAATCATCAGCCAAGATGTATCAGTCAGTTTAATTCTTTATATATTTTAATACGTTGGAATTAACGATTTTGTATGTCGCTTATTTACCAGTATGTCGCATTTGCTGCACTAAATTCGATGTAATTCAATATAAAATTTTCATAACTATTGAGAACTTTGGCAAACTTCGTACGGAAATAAATACCTATTGCATTTACTGCACGTTTATTGTGTGGTTTGTGTGTGTGTGAGTATGTGCTTGTATGTGTTTGTGCGGTGTGTATGTTTGTGCTTGTGGTACGTGTGTATATGTATTTTTGTTGTATTGTGCTATGTGTGTGTGTGTGTTGTGTGGGGTGTGTGTGATTGGGTGGCTTTGTATAAATATCTTTATACATACAGACGCACGCATACACACACATACATATGCATACAGATACATACATATATATATGTATGTGTATATATATATATATATATATATATATATAT
>NC_068982.1:26331095-26333262 GCF_001194135.2 Octopus bimaculoides
TATATATATATATATATATATGCACGGTGCATTGTCCTGGTGCAGGTTTTCTGACCTTTTGCGACGAAATCTCATCCCGAACTTCCTAAAAACCTCAACCAAGTACACTTTGTTGACTGTCTAGCCCGATGGAGCCCAGTGGATGTAAATAATACCCTTGCCATCGAAAAAGGGGATCGTAATTAAAACTGTCAGTGGACTTGCTTTCCCTGGTTTCTTGCGCCTGCGAAACACAGATGCTTGGTTCAAGCATGTTAATCCACAAGCACTCTGGAGCCATTCATATGTTTCTGTAGTGTCTTTGCTCAGTTTCACACATAACTTTATTGCATAGCGAGCTTCCAAATTGTCTTCACCTCCCGATTACATTTTGTAAACTTTTCAGCTTTGATAAGCAGATTTTAGCAAGGCGTGTTCAAAGTGCAGTTACAACCGTCTCCCCTCTTGAATAACAAAAGTAGGTAGGTCAGCTTATTTGATGTGTAGCATTGATGTATTTAAATTACAATAACCTATACCAGTTATAACTGCCTTTCCTAATGCGTCTCGTAAGACATTATATAATCCACGCTCTATTTACACTCTTCTAATTATCGTCCTGTCGTCACGTTTAAAGATTATGTAAATGAGTTTTGTCGAGACAACTGAATGTTTATATTTTAGTAATTAGTATTTCGCTGCTTTTTCTTGGTGTATTCGGAAGGAAAGATGTACAAATCCTGCCATATAAACATTCAAATAGCAAGAAAAACGAACAGGTTCATCCTCCTTAAAAGATGTCGAAAAACTCTTATGGAGTCTAATTTCGCAGAGTGGTTGAATAGAAACGGATATAAGACGGTATATATATATTTACTTTTATATCTGTATAACTTTATCGTAAATAATGAATATGTGTACATATGATACACACATATACTGTTGAGATGCAATGTTATGGAGTCAGTGACCAGATCGTTAACACTGAACAAAATAATTTGAAACTTACTAACATATAAGAAAAATAAAAAACAGGAAAATGGAATACATTTGTTGTAAACGGTTATCATGCCACGGCCATCCCTCTTAAAATATAAATATACAAATACGCACAAATGTAGATAAACGTATAAACATACCTAGCTAGCTTAGAATATTAATATGTAGGGATTTCCATTTAGATAAAGCGACTGAAAATATCACGGTTGCGTTTGTTGGCTTGTCTAATATTCTACAGTGTTTTTTAAGAGAGTTGTATTGATATAACATTAGACAGTTCATACAATTACCTCTAACAGTAAATTCAATGGAGTTTTCTCATTCAAACAACTAATCCGGGTGGTTTTATTTAAAAAGGTTATTCGTGGAAAAGAACAGGTTTCGTCTTTTGCACTTCCGTGATGTTTTCAGTTTTACGCTTTTCACCAGTTGCGTGATTAGCTCTTGTGTATTTTTCATTGATGGCTCAAGTTCGTCCTATCCGCAAAATGAAATAAACGAAGAAAACTATATGTATCTTAATCCTCACACTTTGTATTTTGCTCCAACTTTTAACAAATAACATCCGAAATTACGTTTCGTGATGAGCCCTACTGTTTGGACCAACATCACCTTTCTGCCTTGGAAAGATCATATAAGAATTATTCATATTTAACCGTTGTATTCAATAATATATGCAGCGTTAGCTAAAATTGGTTTACTTATATCAGAATTTCAATATAAATGCGTCGTTAAGAATATAGATATTTAACTGCCAACAATGCACTCGTTAATAACCGACTTTTTCGGTTTAGTCAAATCACTAAATGTTGATGTATATGCAATATACATTCTTAATATCGATATGAAAAAATAGCCTTCAAGCATGCCGATCACTTATTTTTTGCTCACATAGAAATTATACAGTTATCTGTCTACTTTTTTCGCAATGTATGCCATTATACATTTAGTAACAACTAAAATGTACACTACTTGAAATGATTACATCCTTAACGTAAATAATTAATTAAAGTTATTAATTAAATTGGTTACTTACGCATATTAGATTTGTCGTTTTAGTGAAGACACTAATTCCAGCGTTTCTATATTCGATGGCTCTCAGCACAGATAACGCATGGGTGTATCTAACGACACGCACAAGCACGCATCATTATGTATGTATGTGTGTATATATATATATATATATAAT
>NC_068982.1:26333421-26343421 GCF_001194135.2 Octopus bimaculoides
TATATATATACAACATACGATATACTTACATATACGAAAGTATACATATATATATGCACGTATGCACACGACCAGTTTAAATTAATTGCCCGCCTAAAAACTCCTCGTGCGATATGGTCAGAATATCACCACAGTAAATATAATGACGAAATAAATTTATATAAATAAGAATAAGATCGGTATTTAAATATCGATTTTATCAAGTGGCCAGCATGGGAATAAAAACCATCAAACTATTTAAAATTATAATTTAGGGTTTCTAAGGGATACCGCCATGCTGAAAATAGCAGTCAAATCTTCACTCCAAACCACAATAACTGTTCATATAGCTCACAGAAGCGAAGACGAAGAAACAAAATAAACTAGCAAAATAAACTAGCAAGCTGCTAGTTTATTTTGTTTCTTTGTCTTCGCTCCTGTGTGCTATATGAACATTTATTGTGGTTTAGAGTCAAGATTTGACTGCTATTTTTAGCAAACGATAGATGTAAGAAGTTTTATCATCTACGCAACAATAACCGAAATAATGAAAATTATATCAGAGAATATATACACGCATCCAGAAATAAAGTTTCCAATGCCATGATACCAGTAAAACTATTTTTAAAATGTGCTATAAATAGCCTACAGAAGGGGACAACTCTTTCGCTATCTACAAGGCAAACTGTACGGGACAAAGACGGAGAAGGGTTACTTCTGCCACATACTGCTTACTTCTACCACATTCTAGCTACAAAAAATAGCATAACAATACCTAAACGCAAACATATAATAAATCTAGATATAATGACGATGTACTCGTAATAATAGATAAATCAGACGTTGAGAAATTAAAGGAGAACCGACAGAAGAACTCCGTACTAAGACTTAACATCCAAAGCAATACAAATATGATTCCCTTTTTAGGTATAAGTATACAGGTGGTTTTACATAAGAGACTGAAACAAATTAGTATACCCCTACTTAGAGAGCGAATGCTCGTAAAACTATAAAATGACAGTGAAAAAACTTTTACATTGGAGAGTATTTCGGTACTCTATCACCAATAAATCCCTGGATAAAGAAATCTACAGAATTAAACAAACCCTAATTAACAACTGGTATTCAAACAAACTTAGTAAATGAACCTACTGACAAATATGGAAAGCATTACTACGCAAGTACATAAGGCAATAAACATTATTAAATATACACATATTACACACAAAGTGATTTATATCTGGTATACAACAAATGAACACAATCAGAAGTCTCATAAGAGATATTCAACACCTCAAGCCAAACCATACACACTCTCTAGTAAAATACAACAAAAGGCATTGTTAACACTTAAACAAGCACATAGACCTGAGTACTTGCAAATTTCACAATTACAAAGAGAAATGCAACACTTTATCGTAGGATAGACACACCCTGCAGTTATAAAAAGATCTTTTGTACGAAAGTCTTTACAACAATTAGTCAGTTATATGTATGGAGGGGCACAGAAGCTAAAGCCACGCCACATAGTGAAGGTGAAGTTTAAATAGTCTGGAAGATTTGATAAAGGTGAATTTGGAAAATTCATGGTTCCAAACTAAATATAAAGCTCTGGGAACGAAGATATAAAGAAGATAATATGAGAACATGTATATATGAACACACACACACACACACACACACACACACATATATATATATATATATATATATATATATATATATATATGCATGCATGTTGCATGTGTATACATGCAATGAGAAAGACTGAAGACTTCCAAATGATGAATATTTAAGTATACATATCTATATATTTATTTATTTACATTTGATGGATATTTGTCCTCATCTTATTTGAAGTTAATACGACGTTTCGGCTGATGTACTCTTCACAGTTCATCAGGTGTCCTGGGGGAATTTCGAACCTAGGTTCTCACTCCTAAGGTATTTTTCCGATGTTGTTGTTATTATTATTATTATTATTATTCAGGTCGGAATCTTGGAGTTAGTAGTCCGCGTTCTTAACCACTACGCCATATGCCCATGGGCAATTATTGAATGAATGTTAAGGTTTATAAATATAATATTTTCCTATCCTTCCTTAATACTGGTTCCCATACACTACTCATATCTGCACTAGGTCTGCTTAGGAGGTTATTATTCCAAGCATACGTGCTGCCTCTTATTTTCCAGTGGTGTTGTCTGTCTATTATCTTAACTTCATCCCACAGGGGGAGGTAGTCTTCGTTTTTCCATACATGATCAGCTATACCCGATTTATCAATATCTCTTCATGTCACAGCTTTGCGATATTCCTGTACTCTTATTTTGAGGGGTAACATGTTTCGCCTTTGTATAACCTACCACAGCTGCATGGGATAGAGTAAACGCAGTCTTTGGTCATATTCTCTTTTATTGGTTTTACTTAGAGGAGATATTTGCGAAGTGTTGTATTATTCCTGAATACTGTCCTGATATCATATGGGCCGCATATCTTTTGTATCTTTTCGGAGAGGCCTTTCACATAGGGTAGACAGACTGTGGACAGTTTATGGGTTTCATCCTCTCTTCTCTTCATAACTGGAGTGGATAGCATGTTTTTGGAGTAGTTGTTGCTTAACAGATTGTTACTTAGCTCGATCATTTCTTCGTGGTGTATATCAGTACCTCTACTTATATTCTTTTCTTGATGTTTTAGGCACTGAGCAATCCCTCTCTTTACACTGTATGGATGGTGGGAATTGAAGTTGAGGTATCGTCCAGTGAAGGTTGGCTTGCGGTATACGGATGTCCTGGATCCATACTTGCTGCGTGTTATTAATACGTCCAGGAATGCGAGCTGATTATCTTTTTTCTTTTTCTATTGTGAAGTGTCTGGATGGCTTTATCGACTTCACATGATCTAACTTTACTTGAACATCTTCCTGGTGGGGCCAGAATATAACGGTATCATCAACATATCGCAGTCATAGGGTTAGCTTTAGTGGTGTTGATCCTAAAGCCAAATTCTCAAAGTATTCCTTGTATGTATTGGATATTATCGGTGATATTAGAATATTCCATTGTATATTTGTGTATTTAAAAAAAAATTGTTTTACTATAGAATATGGTAATTAAGGTTAAATATTTAAATCTATGTATCCATGCGTTCTAATCTAAGCCATATTTTTATACAGTAAAAAATGTAAAAGTCGCTAAATATTATGCTTACAGCATATTAAAACGTCCGTAATCTTGTTTAATGGTATATTTTTATTTTTGTTGCTAGCATAAAGGATACTAATCGATTCCTTTACGCAAAGTCTACATGTTTTCATATACGTGTTATAAGGTGTAGATTCGGTGATTATTGACTATTTCAAATTATACTCTGTGTCTTTTTTCTCTTTGCGGTGATTAATTTATGTTGCTAATACCGTGGAATTTTTTATATCAGGGTTAATGAATGAATTCTTGTGTCTCATATATTTTTTTAATCAATGGTGCTCCCTATATACATTTTCATAAGTCCTGTAGGATTTAATGTATTTACTTCGCACTTGTAGACTACGTTTTTTCTCAGGCAATTACCTCTTAGGGGACATGACTCCTGAGAGAGACAATTGTATATTTTGTTTAGGTATTTAGTAGCATAACCCTTATCTGCTATATATAGATTTCAGAATATAAATCAATGCTATCTTCCCCTTTTCTTTACTAACACTTTTTCGACGTTTCTTTGCTACAATTCTCCAAAATTAAATACTGCTTCGCTAAAAAACTACTTACTTGCAAATCATTTTATCAATATTGTATGGAATGTCAAGATAATATTTCGACAATGATATATAACCAGAATTGAAAACATTTTTGAAAACTGGACCAACTAAAATATGCATCTTCCGCAATACATTTTTATCCACAGTAATGTTATAATATCTTCCGTGATGTGTAATTTCTATTAAGATTAACAATTTCTAACTGATTACTTGGTAAATTATATATAATAAACTGTTTCTAATTTCTTTTCCATTGCAATTTGCACTGGATCTGCAAGAGCAGCGTTTTAAGAAAGCAAAATGCGTACTCTCTAATTCGCAGAATTCGTTCGGTGTGTTTCATCGATACCTGAAATAAATTACCGAATAAATAGGTTATACAGTTCTGTATTTAAGAGATGAGGAATTCTGTACATTATTTACATTATTCACATTCGACAGATATTTGTCCTCGTCTTGTTTGTTGCTAAGACAACGATTCGGCTGATATATCCTCCAGCCTTGTTCAGGTGTCTTGGGGGAAATTTCGAACATGGGTTCTCATTCCTAAGGTATTTTTTGATGTCATTGTTGTTATTATTATTATTATTATTATTATTATTATTATTATTATTATTATTATTATTATTGTTGTTCAGGTCACTGCTTGGAATCGAACTCGGAATCTTGGGGTTAGTAAGCCGCGCTCTTAACCACTACTCCATATGCCTGTGGGCATATGGCTTAATGGTCCACGGGCATATGGCGTAGTGGTTAAGAGCGCAGGCTACTAACCCCAAGATTCCGAGTTCTGTTCCAAGCAGTGACCTGAACACTAAAAATAATAACATCGAAACATACCTTAGGAATGAGAACCCAGGTTCGACATTTCCCCCAGACACCTGAAGAAGGCTGGAGGGTATATCAGCCGAAACGTTGTGTTAACAACAAACAAGATAAGGACAAATATCCGCCGAATGTAAATAATGTATAAATAGGTTATATTTTGTCTTTTGATATTGAATTGAGCTTTAAAAAGGCTAGCAAAAGGAAAGGTGTTTGGGGGGTTGGACATTTAAAGTGTTTTCCTGGATGAAATTTCCCTCTTGAAATAATCGTTCAATTCCCTCATCATTTATTACAAACGATAAACTGATCTAATATCTTCAAAACCATGGCTAGGAAAACCATAACATTATGCCTAGGGAAGCCATAATGCCAAATGAACTTGGTTAATGAGGAATTTATCCGTGTATAACGAGTACCAATGCCTCATTTCTTTTTGCACAATTCCACAGCTCTTCAACATTGGTTTATAGTTGTATGCGTAAAATATGAGACAAATTTAGACTTCTAAATCGATTTCATTGATGGTGTTGTATGAAGCCCAGAAACTTTTTGCAACTGTTGTGCTTGAGAAATCATAATATTGTACACCTAAAAGTGTTGGTCTGTCGTCTACTGCAACCAGAAAATACCATCTAGAACCAACTTCAGAACTTCCAGAATCCCCATTGCGTTTTCAGTAAATATCCCACATTATGCTAACAATGGCTAAAACGCTCTGTGCTAAAAGCTTAAATTGAAGGACTGATTCTCACTGCAGAAGACCAATACCTGATCACAAACAACTATAAAAGCAAAATAACGAAAACATACCTTAACATCAAATGCTGAATGCGCTACCAGCACAATGAAATAGTTGACCACATCATCTCTGGCCCGCCAGTCTTTGCCAAATCTGAATATGCATGCAGACTGACCGAGTAAATATTACAGACAAAGGAACTCTCAACTATTTCAATAATAACACCCACAACTAATTTGAATTGGATTCTGAATAAATTGCTCTAACTTTAAACACTGTAGTAGATCTAAAAGTTAGTGATAGCCTCTCCTGTCAGATTATATTCGTTCATTCATGATCAGTATCTCACGAATTAATATTGGTTTCAAATTGCAGCAAAGTTCGGGCAATTTTAAGGGATAGACTAAGTCGATTACCCCGAGCCCAATGTTCCAGAGGTACTTATTTTATCGATGCGTGATGTATGAAAGGCAAAATCGACAAATATGATATTAGTTTACCTCATGTAATTCAGATGTCTTAACGTTTCGTATGCTAACTTTAAGTGAGTAATTACACTACTACAAAACTCGCATAGACACTCATTATAATATAATAACATATGCATATAAATGTAGTAAATACGGCCATTATCACGTCAAAAATGTCATACGGAACAGAAGAAAACTTATAAAATTAGCAAAACAAATAATGTAAGATTATAATATGTAACACCAACAGCACTGCCACCGCTGTCGATGCAGCTGGCGCCACCTCCGTCGTCGCTGGTACCACCAACAACATCACCGCCACGCCACCAACACCACCACTATCTTCACCAGAAACAACAACAAGTAAATCTGTTATATTCTAGAACACTTGCTGGGAAAAGAAACACATTTTCCTGATGAGAAGAAAGAGCCTTTATTAAGTATAAATTCTTCGTCAAAATGATTTAGTTCACCTAATTATTGGGCTTATGATCCTACATGTTGTTTTCTGACATAATCTATGCATGCTCTTTCTACATCTACACACGCACGCACGCGCGCGCGCACACGCATACACACAAACACACCCCTATATACGCATGCACCGCATATATACATATATGAATAAATATGTACATATATACATTTATGTGTGTGTGTATGTATATATATATATATATATATATATACATATACACAAAGAGTGCGTGTGCGTGTGTGTGTGTGAGAGAGAGAGAGAGGCAGATATGTCATACATGCACACACACATACACATGCGCGCACACAAACACATATATATACACTTATGTACGTATGTCTATATGCATACATACATACATACATACACAGACATGCAGATATACCGACATACTGACATAAATACACAAAACAAACACGGATACATGATGTGATAACCACAGAGGAGTGTAGATAAACAAACTACAGAGTGTCGGTAGCTTGATATCCCTTAAAGATGCCGATGTCTTTCAACAACTGCATTGTTAACTCGTATATGACACTCTTTCATCTATGATTTATATATTTTTAATTCATTTATTTATTTGTTGTTATCATTATTGTTGTTGTTGTTGTTGTTATTATTATTATTATTATTATTATTATTATTATTATTATTATTATTATTATTGTTGTTGTTGTTGTTGTTGTTGTTGTTGTTAATAATAATAATAATAATAATAATAATAATAATAATACTACTAATAATAATAATAATAAAGATTATGATAATGGTTTCAAATTTTGCCACAAGGGCAGCAATTTTAGGGGAAGGGACAAGTCGATTACATCGACCCCAGTGTTTCACTGTTATTTAATTTATCGACCACGAAAGGAGGAAAGACTAAGTCGACCGCGTCCCTGCTTTTCTGCCTTGCCGTGATCCTGCTAACAAACTTGTTAACTGAAACAATCATGGACAAACAATAAAACATCTGTACATGGATGATTTAAAATTTTTCAGTTAAAATACCACGGAACAGAGAAACTTTCTAAAGCTTGCCCATAGAGTCAGCAAAGTCATCGGGATAAGCATGTGGCTGGACAAATGTACAAAAGTGACACTGAAATGAGGCAAGTTAATAAGTATTGAATACACTGCACTCAACATAGACACAGTACGTAAATCAGAGAATTAAGCCACAATAACCCATAGAAATATCTAGGAATAGATGAAGCAGCTAAAATAAAACACACAGAAATGAAAGAGGAAATTAAGAGAGTGTATTACGGAATACAAATATTAAACACTGAACTCAATGCTAAATATAAGATAATAGGCATAAACACGCTAGCCATACCAGTCATAAATTATAACTTCAACATTATAAACTAGAAGATCAGTGGATTAAGAAACTTAAGTAGAAAAACCAGAAAACTATTGACAGCATACTGTAGTCACCACCCTAAAGCAGACGCAGACAGAATATATCTATCTCGCTCAGATAGAAATCATGGCCTGGCACAGATAGAACTACTATCTAGAAAAGTATTTCGAAACAAAAAGTGGAAGACTACGGCATGTTATAAAGCAACACGAGGAAAAGCAAACGCCTTTTCTCAATACACAAGGAAACGGCAAGATACAAAACAGAAACAAACTACACTGATACACTGGTCTCAGATGACAACATTGAAGAAACGGTCAAAAAGACAAAAAAAAAAAACAACATGAAAACAGTACTACAAAATATGCTAAAGAAGAAATGGAGGGAAATATCAAATCATAACCAATACTCTGCCAGGCTTGACAGAGAAGTTAGCCAAAGTAAAAGCCAATAATGGCTCAAAAGCTCTGGGCTAAAAGCTTAAATTGAAGGACTGGTTCTCGCTGCAGAAGATCAGTACCTGACCACAAACAACTATAAAAGCAAAATAATGAAAACATACCTTAATACCAAATGCTTAATGCGCAACCAGCACAATGTGATAGTTGACCACATCATCTCTGACCTGCCAGTCTTTGCCAAATCTGAATACGCATGCAGACTGACCGAGTAAATAGTTATGCTACAACATAAAATCTTACAAGAAATGGTATAAACATAAACATAGGCCAAACAAGGTATATGGCCTGTTCAAACTCGCCAAGAAAAATAGCTAATCACCGAAACATAATAGTCAAGGATTGGAAACAAACTCCACTTGCTTATTGATAGACAATTGCAGTGCTAGTAATAACTGGAGTATGGTATAAAAAAAAAAGCACATGAACAAAAACGTAGAAGCTATACCTTGACCCTCAACATTACACATTATCCAAAAAGTACCTCAGTCCACATCCTGCGCAAAACACTATCAATTCAATAATACAACCCAAACAAAACAATCCACAAACACGAGACACGCTCTATATAGCAAATATCCAATAAAATAGACAAGCATAAACAGGGCGATTACACAATAGAAGATCACGGTTTGTATTAAACACACAACACACAATGCAAACACTAATACAACAAAAGATTCCACCCAGACCCCAAAACAAAACAACAAACTGACACAATACAATACAACGGTGGGTGTGTCCCGGCAAGTGATTGCATTAAAAAATAAAATAAACTCCAATGATGATGATAATGATGATGATTCTTAAAGAATAAAGATGAGATTGATGGGAATAGAACCTGGCAATGGTTGCAGAAAGTAAACGTAAAGGGGTCCACTGAGGCATTAGTGTGCAGCGTTCAAGAACAAGTGACTCTAAATATCACATTGATAAAAGTACTGACTTACCACAGTGTGGGATATGCACTGAGAAAGGAGAAAGTAGAAGCCATATTATTAGTTAGTACTGTAAACTCGCACAACGCGAATACCAAAGGAGACACGACAGTGTGGCCAGATATGTCTAGTGGCTGTTGTGCGGTAAAGCAAACCTCGAGAGAGCCGAACGATGGTATGAACATAAGCCAGAGGGAGTAATCGAAAACGAACATCATAAATACTCTGGGATCTCAAAATGCAGTGCAACCAAGTCATAGAGGCGAGACGACCAGATACCGTGCTCATCCATAAAGATGAAAAAGAAGTAAACACAATAGGTGTTCCGTCAAGATGTAGCAGGGTGGTAGTAGTAGTAGTAGTAGTTGTAGTAGTAGTAGTAGTAGTAGTAGTAGTAATAGTAGTAGTAGTAGTAGTAGTAGCAGCAGCAGCAGCAGCATTAGCAGTTGTGGCAGTAGTGGTAGTATCAGCAGCATTAGTAGTAGTAGTAGTAGTAGTAGTAGTAGTAGTAGTAGTAGTAGTAGTAGTAGTAGTAGTAGTAGTAGTAGTAGTATACCCCTAAAAACAATCGCAAAAATAGTAATCCCCGTTCATTGTGCAACAGCATATATCAGGTCAACTTCATGACAAGATCTAAAAGTAATGCTATTTTTATAGAAGGTGAGAGCTGTAACAATTCTTATTTGTTGCAAGCTGCAGAGTACACGAAATACGACTTGATATATGTGTGTTTGACTACAGAAAAAAACATAAACAAATGATTTAATATGCATTTGTATGATATCAGGCATAATAACTTATAATGCATTCTACTACAAACGTCAGTAACTTTGATGATCACCTTAAAGTACACATTATCAGAAAATATTCTTTCTCTACTGGACATACAGACCTCAAAATACGAGAACAAATATATTTGTAAGTTACTAGCAACCCGCCCAGATGTGTGTGTGTGTGTGTGTGTGTGTGTGTGTGGATGTGTGTGG
>NC_068982.1:26347617-26348577 GCF_001194135.2 Octopus bimaculoides
TGTGTGTGTGTGTGTGTGTGTGTGTGTGTGTGTGTGTGTGTGTGTGTGTGTGTGTGTGTGTGTATACATTAAAAAAACATACATAAATGCATACATACTCATAAACATGCATATATGCAAACATACATACTTGTATACATCCCTCCATTACCAAAATCCATGAAACATACATACATACATACATGCATACATACATACATACATGCATACATACATACATAACGCTACTTTTCCCAATGATTTCTATTTATATTTGTCGTGTCATGTCGTAGATATAACGGTTAGCGAGTTGGTCAATAATAAGACCGATGTGTAAGTAGGTATTTCAGGGGAAGATATAAATATTTAACAGAACTGAAATATGATACACTCTCAGTACGATCCAGAGCGCTATCTCCGTCGTCAGATTATTCTTTATTTTGTGAAACATTTATGAAATATCTGTGTTATCCCAAAATAATAACCACTACAAAAATATCTTAACTCGTGAAGCAGATAGAAGAAAGTAGAAGAAACACACAATAATAATTTTGAATGGATACACACGTACATGTAAATACGTACTTAGATATATGAACTAATACATACATAAATATAGAAAAGCACTCTCATCTACACATATATGCATGAATACGTGCACTCATAAGTTAATAGATAAAATTTTATCGACATACGTTGATGCTTAAGTAGCTTTCAAGATACTACTACAATGAAAACATGAACGAAAAGTAACTAAATAATTGACTCAATATAAATGCGTTTAATGAATAGACCATAGTTAAGCTCCAGGTTCGGTGATTATGCGAATAAGGGGTCCAACGTAGGTCATATATAAGCGTGTGAATATAAGGTTTTACCTTTCGTAATGAGATATAAAAAAAAATAAGTGTTCTAAAATATACACAGCCTTGGGATTTTTTTTATCATTACGAAAAGTAAATCCTTATATATATACATATA
>NC_068982.1:26348774-26371701 GCF_001194135.2 Octopus bimaculoides
ATATATATATATATATATAGATATATATATATATCCGTTGTCCGAAATGTATAGTATTAAATATCCATCACGACTGGTCTTGCCAATCGATTTCACGTAAAGAATACAATGGAACGTTAACAAACCGATAATATAACTTTACGCTCATCAGAGTTAGCCGATATGCCAAAGAATATGGTGACTGCTCTCCATTGTCGGAGGTGGATTAGCACAACCGGTCAGCGGCTGCTGTGAAAAGGTGCTGGAATGAAAAAGGGGACAGGAGATTTGTTTAGGAGTGGTGTCCCTTGACTGGGTATGCTGTGAAGCCGGAAAGAGTTATCTTGAAGTTGGGAAAGTGTGTATTATTAATGTAGTGCTCCTGTGGTATGTGCAGCGGTGTCATACGTATAATTTTTTCTGGGGGTGTAGGTGTATATAGCTGTGTTCGTTGGTCTGTTTTCATTCTGTAAAGGGTAAAGTCGTAGGGGAGGAGATTATGCTAGCGTGCGGTATGTAATGTGTGTGGGGTCTGTGTATATGTAGTGGTACGTGTTGTGTGAAGGAGTATGTGTAGAGGGAGAAACAGTTTATTTTCTGGGGTGTGCGCCATATGGGGGTGCGTGCATATTCGCCTTATAGGTGTGCGTTCGTGTGTGTACATGGGTGCCTTGCTGCGTTCTTTGGTCAAACTCATTTTGACTGTGGCCATGCTAGAGCACCGCCTTTTAGTGGAACAAATCGACTCCTGAACTTATTCTATCGCTTTCTTTTGCCGACCCTCTAGATTACGGGGACGTAAACACACCAACATCGGGTATCAAGCGATGGTGGGGGACGAACACACAAATATATGTATACAAACATACATATATATATAAATATGTACACACACACACAGGCACACACTCACATGCGCATATATATATATATATATATATATATATATATATATATATACAGAGTCTTGCAGATAAATTGAGACCAATTTTAAGCAGCTGCCTTAGTGGGTTTAATATTTCATTTTTTGACAAAACCTTGCTTGCTTGAAAATCTAATCCTCCTCTTTACTTTTCAAGAAAAAAAAAGAAATACTGATTCGACAATAGAAAGTCATGGAAGAACAGAATCGTTTCGCCATTGTTGTTTTGGTGTGTACCGGGCACACTGCCAATAAAATTGTTAAGTTGATGAAACTTCGAAAAGCAGCACTTTATCGTGAGTATAAACAATTTAAAGATATGGGAAAGATTGATAGAAAAGAACAGAAGACTTGAAATGATTTCAAGAGCAATTCAAATTTTCTCGCTGGCCTCAAACGCTCAATTGAAGCCAACCCATTCACATCCATGACAGCTCTTGCAAAGAAACGCATCGTATCCTTTTGCAGGGTGTCCAGAATTGTAAAGAGGAACCTTGGCATGACCAGCTATGTTCGACGAAGCCGTCACCTTCTAACAGCCAAAGCCAAGGCAATCAGAGCCGGGAGAAGCCCAAAGCTTCTGTACTTCATTAAGCATCAAGGTGCAAGAAAACCTCTCCTGTTTGTGGACGAGAAAAAGTTCACTGTAGACACTGAGGGGAATCACGGAAATTGTCGAATGATTGCATACCATTCTTCATACGTGTTCCTTGTGCTTGAGAATAAGAATCCTGCCTCTGTGATGGGATTTGGAGCTGTGGCGAGTAATGGAAATGACATGGATCCACACTTCGTTCAGTCTGTCTTGAAGATCGGCACAAAGCAGTATCTGGACAGCCTGTAAAATTCTTTGTTAAGTTGGTTAGAGCAGAAGATTTGGCTTGACAATGTGGTGTTTATCCAGGATTCTGCACCATGCCATGAGTCAAAAGCAACATCGAGGTCTTCCTTGGTGAGAAGTTGTCACATTCTTTTTTTTTTTTTTGTATACTGAGTGCTTTCCATCCAGGTCTTCTCTGAGGTAAGAGAACCCAGCTGTTTTAGGGCTGTGTAGAAGATCATCAGGAAGAGAGTGTTTCTTAAGGAGTTCATTGCCAACTCGTACAATGTTGCTCACTTCACTTTTCATGACTACACTAATATATTTATTTTTGCTGCTGTTGTTTAGCAAGTGCTACCTGAGTGATATCACTCGGTCGTCCACACTGATCTCAGGTCCCTATCACCTTCATTTCTTCTTAGGTAGAACCTGCCAACATCGCTCTTTCTGTGGAAGTTCACAGTGGTTGTCAGGATTTTTCGGGTTTTCATGGACTGGATTTTCTCTCTCTATAGACCAATCAAGTATCTCAAATGCTGGGATCAGCACTGGTACTGCAAATGCATTGTGGGATATTGTTTTGTTGTAAGGAGAGAGTTCCGTATACAAACATACGTACAAACATGTATGTATGTATGTATGTATATATATAAATATATATATATATATATATATATATATATATATATATATATATATATATATATATATATATATATATGAACTCGCTATGGAATCAGCGTGATTGTACATGTCTAATAAAACAAATGCTTTCTCCAGTTATTCGTGAAATCTCCCGACTTAAAAACGGGCAAGTAGTCACTAACCGAGAAAAGAATGTAGTAAATCGGCACTGGAACTAAACATCTGGCTAGTTAAGTAAAAACAAAATAAAGGAAGGCTGAAAGCATAATTTTCATCTTCGACATAATCCAAGGAAATCATTCACATCCAACTGGATGACATAAACAGAGAAATAACCTATGAATGTGAAGGACGATGAATGCATATAATAGAAGAGGCTCAAAACGAAAATTTCGCGAATATTTTATTTGCAACCCTTTAGGTTCACCAAACGTGACTAAAATAACTCGGGTGTTTGAATCTTAATTAATGTAGTGAGTGTAAATTATTTGCAAACCGTGTGCTCGTAGGAGATGCAAGGCGACATCTTGGATCTTCCATATATACGTGTAATCAAATGTAATATTCAAATTGATCTTTTGGATCTCACAGACAAAGAAATCAAAGTCCTTGTAAAGGACATTGAATGTAAAGGTTTTCCTGACAATATCTCACGCAAAGTATAAACTGACTACCCTGGTGTTTCAATTTTAGACCAGTGTTTGGCACAAGGCCAGGAAATGTCTAAGGATGAGTGAGCATCACCGAGAGACCAGTCTAAATATCAAATTCTGTCTACAGTATTAATGATCAGTCTGTTAAGGGCAAAACGAACTAGTATTTTACTGGCATTACCTGTTGTTCCTTATTAGCGAGAAGAGTTATAATATAATTTCTAATAAGAATTTTTTGCATTTCAGGGATTAAGTCGCCTTGATCAAGAAACTTTCCATCTGGCATTTGTTTGATCGCAGTCCGAACTGTATTAAGCTTAAGTTTGTTATTCAGATGTACGTTTATGAAAGTAATGAAATAATTCCTGCCATTTAATGAGGTTGTACAAAAAACAGTCTGAAAGTACATCGTTCATTTTTGTACGAGTTTATTTCCTTCAATGAACAATTTTATCCAATCAACAATCAAGACAGAAGACATCCACAAGTCAATAATCCATAAACCATTTTCAGACCGTCACAGAATCATCACGGTCTTTCCTGTCTGCTATAGTTCGAATCTTAGTTGCTATCTGGACCCACCTTATCTCTTTCGTGTCTAAAACTTTCCTACTAGCTTACCATTTTAACATGCACCTTTTCATTTTGCATTTTCTCTTGTGCACATTATGTCATCTATCCAAAAGTAATTTAATTTCAAGTTTACTCTCGTCGAAATGAACCCGATGTGTACGCTGAAGTAATTCACATATCACAAAGGAACAGAATATTTTGCTTTCCTCTTGCATTCATAAAATAGCTCAAAATTTCCTGTGATATTTATTTTTTAGATAGTGTAGCTTCTAATTTAATTGAGAGTTAAGTTTTGTTATTGTAAACATTGAACGACTTGACATTCATGCCTTGGAGCCCTGATAATATCATGAAGTTTACCTAACATTACAAAACTACTTAGTCACGCAACGAGGAGTGGCTCGACTGCCAACAGCTGGTATGGAATGAACAAGTAACAAGGACATCCTTTCCACCACGTTTACTGGTGATTATATATTACATTAAAGACCAGTCCTTGAAATGAAGATGCATCAAAATCATTTTATGATTCATTTGGTTGCTGAAAACATGTGTTTGTGACAGGATAAATTCAGTGGACAATAGATAAAGTCCATTGCTATTTATTCCGCTTAAACGCTAATACTTACCTGAAAATCACACCAGACTAAGTATCATGAAAGTATCAAGTCAAATCTTGCTCAAATAATACCCTCTCCCTCTCACGAAAGAGAAAGGGACATTAAATCATGGATTCTAAATAACTCGATGGGATTGTATGAGTTAGAATACTTTCGATAAATTGATCTGAGGTCTGCATCATCAGAGTCAATTGAGGATTAATAATAATAACAATGAAAGTTCTCAGTTGAAGTATGATAAGGCAACAATTGACAAGATTCGAAATGAAGATCTATTAACTTGGATGGTGGCACATTATCAAATGTTTCACTTTCTACAGTACACCGTTCGAGTGTTTAGGTACTTTTTGTTTGTGTGCGTGCGTGCGTGATGCGTGCGTGCGTGCCTGTATGCGTGTGTCGGGGTGGGGGTTAATTTTACAACTTTCACTTTCATAACACAACTGAAAAATCTCAGTTCTGGCGTACCATTGGTGCATTTGAAAGTGGTATCAATTCGTAACTAAACTATAAGATAATCCTCAAGTATATAGTAACGCCTGACTTGCAAAATGCTTCAGTGCTGATGTCTAAAGTCATATACCATTGGTAGAATTATCAACTAATAAGTGTACTAGAATGTCGAAGTGAAAATTTTCCCATATAGTTGAAGATATATGGAATTCACCAGAGTGACTTGCACTAATTAGACTAAATGAAGAAAAATTCATCAACTTCCCTTCATATGATACGGAATATTAAATCATATTTAGTGAAATCATTTTATGAGAAAAACCTGCAAGTGTCTCGCAATCGTTTAGAAAACTGAATATTGAATTAGTTTCTGCAGAGTAAGAAAGCTGGTAAACATTACACTTAATATATCACATAATAAAAGGGAAATATTCTATAACCATTTTTTAAAATCTTGTACTGGACGAAATAAATCGTGCATGTTCCTCCTAAAGTTCAACGCATTAAACGTTTAGCCCCTTATCAGTAACTGCCGACCTACAAGTAAACCTTTACCGTTCACCTATATAGTCTATGTCGAGTAAAAGAAAGATGTGGGGTTGCAAGCTATATTTACTTAGACGCCGAAACGAATTAAGGCAAATAAGCCGGAGCGGAAGCGTCTATGCTCGACACATTTGTCAAATTTAAGGGATGAATAAGGCAAGTGCCGTTCATTTCTTTCTTTTTTTTTTTTGTTTTTGATATATTTTGGAATTTAAAGGAAAATCGTAATAAATATTTAAAAAGTTGTATTTCTTTACTGGAGAAAATGGTTTAACAGTTATTTTAAAAATAATAAACAAATATAATTCTTCTGGACAAGACTAGTGTAAAACAATTCAAAGAATTATATTGCTATCATTTAAATAAGTTTTCTACTTCACCCATTCTTATCATCAATCAACGACTATACGATGGTACTGGGTTGTACAGGTTTTATAGATTTCGTTAAAGTTTACTACCGCTGTATTTTATTTCTTATTAGTAGTCAGTTTCTAGATGTCAAAGTAGTGAAGATATTGACAACATTCAGGAAACATCTCGTTGTATCAATATATTTACAATTCCTGCAACTCACGCTTTTCCAGTATTCTCATCCTCTATTTTATTAGTTGAATCGACATACTCGGTCATTTTCTGCAGGAAATGGCATTTTCCCAAATAAGTGAGAATATGCTTTTTTATTTCGCTTAAACTGCTATTGACCTTGTGAAAGAAAGAAAGAACATTATAAAAGCCAAATTCTTTTATGTCCAACGAGTGATGTCATCTTTCCAAATGAATATGAAATGTTTATTCAGTATCATAGTTTACACTAGAATGTTATCAATAATTAGTTTATTTTATCTAAGCAAAATAGCAAGAGATTATTTTTGCTACTTTCTGGAAAATAGTTTTCAATGAGCTATGCAGACTTAAAAGGGAAAGCGGTCTCATGATATTTCTTCAGTTTATTGAAGAAAATTAGAAAATACACACCAATTCTTTCGACTATACCAGAATGGTATAGCCATGGAATTTATATGGCCGAATAGACCATATGTAGTTCTTGGTGCATCGTGAATTTTATTATTTTAAAGTTTGATTCGTATTGTTCTACTTGTGATTTTGTTTCGCATTGTGTCTATTTGCGCAGAAATTTTAATTTGAGAAACAGTAATTCAAAAGAGTATAAGTATTTGCAACGCTTTCATTCTTACGAATTATCATGTTTGGAAAAATTGAAGAAAAATATATAGAGCGGTCACGATCGGAAAGTCTCATTAATTGATAAATTGTAATTCATTGCAAAATTAATACTGAAGTCTTTTCTCACACCGAAATTTTTGATATCCCGACACTTTATTTAGAATGAAATTTTGCATGTATATATTCCTGGCTAGGATTTTAATAAACCCTGCATCCAACTTATTTGCAATAACTTACCTAAAGTTCAAAGAACCTGGATTATAATTAGAAGAATTAGGTTTTGTATGATTGTATGATTCGCAGAAATGATTTGATCTTAACTTCTGGCAGATTATCATTATTAATTGACTTCATACTGTTCCTACTGCAAAATATTATAGTCACTGTCTCTCGATCGGGAATGATCGTAAATTTCGACACCGCCTCAAATCACTATGATCCTAGAACTTTTTGTGATAATCGTACTTTGCAACATGATATTTTCTAGCAATGCCCGCAGCTTCTTAGTACATTGACATTTGAATGAGCTCTCTATATTAATAATATCTACAGGATTAATGACAATCCTGCAATGTGTAAAAGGAATAATAATTTAAGATTGTATTATGTCTCAGCACATGGAAGTAAACTAAAAAGAAAAAGAATGTTCTTACTCTGATGTTTCGTTGCTTTTCCTTCAGGAGTTTCTTCTAATAACAGTTGCATAGTTGACTCTTTCAAATTCACACGAAGCCAGTTCTTCACGCAAAGGGCTCGTCAAAGTCTTCAGTAAAAACTTTTCTGAAACAACAAATCTACGATGGCACAACTTCAGGGAGTAGCAAAGCTGCCATGAATCCTTCACAAATAGCGATACACACTCATTAAAGAACTAGAAGTTATAAGTTAAAAACGCAAATGAATATTCATACATACTTTGAGAAAAAATTAACATGCTCAGTCTTGGCAAACGTAATATGATCGTTATACAGGTTGTTGATATGTTGTTTGCTTCCTGTAAATGGATTTTTAAAATGTGTGTGTGAAAATGTATGTATGTATGTATGTATGTATGTATGTATGTATGTGTGTATGTATGTATGTATGCATGTATGTATGTATGTATGCATGTATGTATGTATGTATGTATGTATTTATCTATCTATCTATCTATCTATCTATCTATTTATGTCAGTATTCAGTTTTATTTCAAGATTTCTTGCCAATAGAGAAGGAGCCAGTTTTTAACCTAGATAATCCTAGATTATTCTTCATTGTAGTTTGAACACCAACAACAGGGTATTTTTGTATGTATGAATGTATGTATGTATGTATGTATGTATGTATGTATGTATGTATATGTGCACATTTGTATGTTTTGTTTTATGTATGTATTCTTATGCATATAGCTGTATATCTAGACGTGTTCATATATATATATAAGTGATAAGTTTCTGGACGTTTTACAGATTTATGCAGTGATGGTTTGGATTTGGATTTCCAGTGATGGTTTGGATTTGCAATCTTCGAATTAGCTTCTTCCTTTCTGGTTTTGAGAAGACTAATTTCTCAACATTGGTATTTAGGCAGTTACACATCCTAGGGCGTCAGTAAGTACAGTTATAAACCTGAACTTGTAATCTGAATAGAATAACTGCAGATTTCTCAAAAGTTCAGCGTAGGTATTCTCGTTTTCATTGATCTTCAGCTTTATATTAACATCCGCTGGGCAGCTAATTTCCACAACTGCACACAGTTTCTCTTCTCAGTCACAAGACCTTATATCAGGTCTGTTGTGCTTCCATTTTTTTTTTAGGTTTACATTGAGACATTCCACCAGCACTCTTTTTATTACGATTGGCTTCTTATTTCTTTGTCCTCAAGGTTATCTTTCCGACGGATTTTATTATAAAGTGTCCTAGCTACATCATGTCGTATCGGTAGATAACACCGTGATGACATTTTCGGACAACTGCTTATGATGTGGGTGATATCTTCGGTGTTACTCTACAAAGTCTGCATCGGTTGTCACATTTTCCTGCTTTTCCTGCATACCTTTCCTTTTTGTGCATCGGGTACTTGGTTGATATTTCTTATTCCTGGATTTCAAACGCATACCCTTCAAAGTGGGAGATGGTAATCCGGTTGTTGGTCCATCATAGACTGCTTTGATGATCAATGTTACTATCATCTCGGAGCTTTCAACTAACATATCCATGAAGTAGTTGTATGCTGTCAACTTAATGTGACAGTCCCCTGAATAGAATAATACTACTGTTGGTTAGACCTAGGAAGTTGCACCGCTTCCTGTTTGCCTTGATACAAGAATCTGTGTAGCTTTCTAGGTCTAAACAACAACAGTATTTTTATTATTATTACTATTATTATTATTATTATTATTATTATTATTATTATTATTAGTAGTAGTAGTAGTAGTAGTAGTAGTAGTAGTAGTAATACGTGCACGAACTGGTGCAACTGTTACTTGTGATCTGACAGAATCGTTTGCTCGTCGGACAAAATATTTAGCGGCATATTTTTCTGGGTTTTTGTTTTCTGTGATCAAATTCCGCCTAGTTCGACTTACACTTTTGTAGCTGTGCTGAAGTGGCTACAGCAGTGCGTATCTCAGGATTCGAGTATTAGATTTAAGGATTGTGTAAATGTATCGTTGAGAAGTATCTTTACATAATGCAAAAGTTACTCAACCAACATTTCATGATGGTCAGGATACGACATTCGGTCACCGGTGAGAAACCCTAACAACTCGATCAATGACAGTTATGCTAGGAAGAAAACCGGCACACTATAGAATAATACACCAAATTAATATTACGTAAGTCACAAATTTCGATAGGTCATTGAGTGACCAGCTGGAGTCTTTGTCATTAGTCATTTTATGAAATACTAACTAGCATAGAGTATTCCGTCTCTCTTAAGTCGACACTTAAAATTATCCAGTTATGTAATTATCCCACTGACACATATTTCTATTTATAATGAAATAACTGCAATATTTAAGAGTCAGTAGTCTTAATCATATTCGCAGCAAGATGTCGGTACACAATCTATGAACCCATCAAATGCTTGTCTCATGTCCTCGACCTGTTTCAGTTCTCGAACTGATGTTATATAAATATAAATTTACTTTTCTTCCCCATCCCCCAGTGTCTTGTCTATTTATTATGACAATTTAAGTGGATGATGGATGCCTAAATTTAAATGTTGATATCATTCTGTTGCGCACACCCAAGGTTACTACTATTTAAAACATTTGGCAACTTTTCAAAATTATAACCTTAGCACACTTTCAGAATATTTAACCGTGTTACAGTTTTAAAATTATCAACTTTGGTATATTTCCAAGAGAGCTTCCATCCCTTTCTACTATTCGAAAAGCTATTTTAGGGAGATATTATCACATTTTAAATAAAAATAATAATTAATAAAAAGTGTTTGTACACAAAATTGCTTTTTAACAAATAATCCACAAAATTTCACCCGCTTGTTTTCAGTTTATATTAAGATTAGGTACGATAGACTAATAGAGTAACGGAAAAAAATGATAATTGATAATACTATTATTATTTTTAATGCTGAATAAATTTACATTCCCATTAGGTCGTTAATTCTCTCAGATTAAGGGCATTCTCTATCACACTCAGTACTTTGGGTTTCATGACTAAGAAACATTAACAAAAATCTACCGGTGAATCGAAGCATAGATCAGGTTGGAGCCCCCATTTGAACACCTCCTTTCTGAATTATAACACACGTTGAAAACAACGTAGAAACCACAATCTTCACCACAAATCTCAGCTTTTGTTATTTGATTTTAGAAACGAATAATTATTAAATTCTTTTCAGGAGATACATAGTACATTTTGTAGCGGGGGAGTCATGATATATCAATTGCATTCCATTCCCTTGAAATTACAATGTAGAAACTGAAGACTTCCTTTGCGTAAAGTATCTAGTGGAAGACAAACTGGAAGAGCTTATCTCATTTGAGTTGACTGACTCTGACTATGACCAGAAAACATACCGACAAGACTTATGCGTACTGAGATGCCTCAGTAGTGATCCTGAATCGTGAATTTGATTCGTCGAGAGTTAATCTCTGATTTATACTGCTCATATAATTACGTCAATACAGCTGAGAAATTTATTGCTGCTAATGCTGCAGATCTTATGTATTCAATTTCATAGCTATAGTTTTTTTTCAATGATTTCAAAGGATTTTAGTATTTTAATGTTTGGAGAAAAGAAGAGAAAATTTATAGAGAAATGAAATATAGAGTCGCATTACAGTAGCCATTAGGAATTTTAATGAAATAGCATTAAACTTGAAGTGAAACTGCTTCCAAGACATTAATATTTACTATCAAATGAAAGCTAAAGTACAATGCTTGTTGATTCACATTGTTTTGAATTAATCATACATGAATTGTCTCATAGTTTTGACGTCTCAGTGATAAGGCTGTTTATTTTTAGAATGACATTGCAGGACGGGTGTGAGAGGCCAGATCTGATCGGTTTGAACATAGATCAGGTAAAATATTTTGGTCGCATATGGCTAGTTTAAATGCTAACGGGTCAGATATGATCTCTATACAGATAATATAAAAGTAGTAGCACTAATTATGAATATCAATAATAGGATGAGTGAAAATGCTTTAGACTAGCGTTTTGCTTCCTAACTTCACAAATAATAGTACCTCACACATGTAGTGTGATAGTAAATGATAGTAGTGATAACATTATCATACCGGTCTTTATATTATGAGTCCCATTTTTGATGATATCTCATACTGGACAAAGGTTCCTATACAATTTTTCATTGGTTACCCGATTTCTCCAGGTGACATTCAAAGCCACACTTAGCATGTAAGTGCTGGCTCCATTCAATCTTCTTTCCAATTTTGCGGTAAGAGCCTATGCGGAGCAGCCACTCACTAGAACAGAGATCACAGTTGCTCGAAACACGTTCCTTTTCATTTTGTCTGGAAGTCCAGATTTCTACACTAAAACGAAGTTGTCGGCGGCACCCTAGGCCTTATCAACGTCTTTGTTTATATTGCTTTTGCAGCTAGAGATTTTATCATCTAGGTAAGTAAATCCTACTACACAGCTGAGAGGTACGAAAGATGCTGTCTCGATTGATCCGTTTTGATTTAAGCTTGTGTATTCTGTTCCGTCTGAGTTAACATGCTGACCGATACTTTTGGCTGAATGTTCAAGAGTATGGAAGACTGTTTCTGCACGTCTTATTAGATCGGAGAGGAGCAAAAACTCATCTGCATAATCGGCATTTGTAATTTTTATGGCAGTATATATATTACTCCTTCGTAGATGTAGTGTGAATCCATTGTCTTTAATGATGTCGATAGAAGTTCTGACAATGTAATCCAAACAAATGATGAAGATATAAAATATCAACTAGTTGTACTCTTGCAACAATTTCAAAGAAATTCGCATTGTCATCGCAAGATCGCACCATTGAATATGAGTTTTTGTTGAGCATCATTACGGAGAGAAAGCTACTATGGAAGACTCATAGTATAACTTATTATTATGATATATCAGGTCATCCTATAAGTTCTGTTCGATTTTACCATTTTTTAAAAGTGAATGAAATTTAATAGTATTTTAGAATATCTAATGAAATTAAAAATTATTTTTATGCATTTGTGTACATTTAAACTAATTAAATATTATTTTACATAATAATAGAATTTAAATTTCTTTGATTAAAACCCTTTCTAACATGGAAGTATCCAATGAACATTTAAGGCACATAATGCTTTCTGAATACAAAAAAGGAAACTCTGCAGCCGAAGCGACTCGAAGCATACACTCAGTTTATGGGAAGGAATCCTTGAATGAAAGAACTTGCAGGAGATGGTTTGAAAATCTCAGAAGTGGAGATGTCCGCCTTGAAGATGAATATCGAACAAGACGTCTAGTTGAGTTTGATGATAAGCTCCTTGAGGCATTACTTGAAGAAAATCCTGCATTATCAGTTGAAAAATTGGCAATAAAGCTTAGTTCAAACCATACAACTGTTCATCGTCATCTTCAACAACTTGGAAAGGTTCCTAAACTTGGAAAATGTGTACTCCAGGAATTGTCCGAAAATAACCGCAAATCCCGAGTTGACATCTGCTCTTCTCTCCATTCTCGCGAACTCATTTCACCCTTTTTGGATAGACTTGGGACTGATGACGACTGAACCAGGGACGACTGAACCAGGTGGTCCCAAGGCTGACAACCCGTGGGGAACTGGAGGCAGCTTTCCACAGGGTATGGGCACAGGGGTCAATGTCTTTTGTGAACCACCTCATGCACTCCATGTACCGACAGTGAGTGGCGGTTTTGAACACCCAGGGAGAGCATACATGGTATTGAACATATCACGCCCTACAATCTCGATGTGCTGGATCCGCTCACTACCAGAACACACAGGACAACGACCCACAGACTGTGGTCAAAGTGCATCCAAGAAATTGACATCAGATTTTCTCAAAATTTATCTCTGACATACTGAAATTAAAACATATTTCACACACGTCTCGCGTTTCTTTTGCGGTTCAGTGTAGTTACGTAGAAGCTAAATATGAAACTACCAGGAACAGAAATATGTACTAAAAAACCACATTCCTTTATATCTAGCTTGATGAAACTTTCATTCGTGGAAAATCTACCTCAAATTGCTGGACGAGGAATTAACTTTCCAGACGCATTCCTTCTCTGCCTGCTATATTTTAATTTGTCTTAGTGACGTGTTTTTCTCTAAAAGTGCTCAATAGATCTTCATATATACTATGACATATTTGGGGCAACAACATTAAGTCTATAACCTGAAAGAATAAACAGAAAAGGTCAACTTCTGCTAGACGATATGAAGGAAATATATACGAGCTTACCTACACTATATCTCTGTGTGTGCATGCAGTAGGTACGTATATATTTCAATGCATAGTCATCTGCGTTCTTATATAAATAAATAAATATATATATATATATATGTATATATATATATATATATATATATATATATACACGAGTGTGTGTGTGTGTTTGTATATATATATTATATGTATATGTTATAATATATATACATATAATATATGTTATACGCATATGTATATTATGTGTGTGTGCGATTGTGAACATATGTGTGTCTGTATGTGTGTGGATTTATGTAAGTACATATTTCTGTATGTATCTATATTGTTCCCTATTTGTTTTCTCTAGGTTTTCGCTTATAAATTATAATGTTGTATTAGTTACCCCGCCCTGTATCAGCTCATTAATTAGTCTCCGGTTTCTCTTGTCATTCAAAAACAATTTAATGATACGGGCGTATGTATAGCTTAGCAATTTTTAATTA
Organism: Octopus bimaculoides; assembly: GCF_001194135.2. Lineage (NCBI taxonomy): Eukaryota > Metazoa > Mollusca > Cephalopoda > Octopoda > Octopodidae > Octopus > Octopus bimaculoides. The sequence goes on from NC_068982.1 coordinate 26,362,543, forward strand.
GAGTTTATTTTCTAACAGTTTTATTAGTTTGTTCTGATGGGGCCGTCTCGTGCTCATTCTCGTTTCAGAGGTCAGTGTGATGGAAGCCATGTATATTTAAACTCTTTCACTTCGATATTTGGGGGAAAATATGAGAAAGGAAGGACTTTCGAAGACCCAGCATGCTGATAAGAAATGACTAGGCTGTGTGTTGGGACGGTGGAACAATATGCATAAGGCTTTATTGTTATTCTTTACTTTTAAGAATCTACAAAATCTATAATGAATTAAGTTGAAATAAGAAGTGGAAAAAGTTTAAGCTTTAACGTGTCTCTTGCAAAACAAACTTGTTGATAGGAAGGACGTTTTTCTAATAGATTCTGTTACTAACTAATATTGTTTGTCATTATTTTCTCCAAGCGGCTGCAACCGAGATGCTTTTCAACAAGAATCTATATAACTTACTAGCTTCGTTTTTAGCATCGGTAGTTCCTCAATTTCATGTTGCGTGTCTCTGCTAATTACATCAATGTAGCATCATTGTCTTCCTCCTCATTTAGGCTGCAGAAGTTTCCAAAATGATAGCTATATTGAAAAGAATGTAAAAGCGACATAGTTTTTTCTTATATCGTACACTGGCTTTTCAAATTGCACATGTTTCTGAAGTATCTCTTACACTATACAAAAGTGTAACTCAGTATACTCTCCATCAGAAGCGATGCATTTGGGCCAGCATTCGAATCCTCTTTGAAAAGAATTCAGATGCGTACTGTTGTACCAAATTCTTTATAGCTATTTCCAACTGGTCTGTGTCATCAAATCGCTGTCGTCGAAGTTTGTATTTCATTGGACCAAACAGAAGAAACTCAGAAGGTGTTAGATGCGGCGTGTACTTCGAGGAACAACAACTGGCTAGAAGTTCCCAGGAGATCAGAGTAACTTTCTGTCCTTCAAATCGAGTGTCAGCTGATGAGGTGCTCACAATGTCCTACATCCTTTTTCGTAACGCGCTCTGACCACAAACTTTGCAACACGCTTTCAGATTTGGATTCCTCTGTCCGTGCGTATCAATTCGTCACCTTATCGGTAGTTTGTGTCTGTGTCACAATTGGTTGTCTGCAACTGTGTTGTTTGTTGTAAATGCCTGTTTACCATTCTTTAATCTTTTTCATCCAAGTGGGTACATTGCCCAGTTGGTTTTTTGCTTATGGTTTTATTTTCCACTAACCACCCTCAGCCTTCTCTAGATGTCATACAGCTTGAATACCTCTTTCCACAAGAAGTGAATGACAGTATGTTGCTTCTACTTGGAGCACATTATTTGCTTGCAATGAAGAAACAGAAGTGTTAAGTGTTAATGTGTAGGAAGTGTTATTTTACCAACATGTCCAATTTGAATGACCGATGTCAGTTAATAAAAACAGTTATGCCTATAGTTGCAATGATTTTGATACAACACTCATAGAATATAGAACATCTGACGAGACCCGGTCTTTAGCCCCCTTTTTTATTGAGCATCAACAGTAGAAATAGGGGGAATGTTTCAATAAATTTCCTCTTTGGTCTCGGGCTTATGACATGATATGTTTTGAGTCTGCATTACCATTATACCAGCCCTTGTTACTTTTAAAGTGTCTATAGAGTATCATTTAACTTTCCAATTACTGTAGTAAATATTTATTCGCGAAAAGAATTTCTTTAAATCTTTCTTGTTCGTTAATTTTTATAATCCGCGAACAATAGAGAGTGAACAACTAGTAACATGGATGCTGCAATATATTTCCTTGTAACAGATTCATCTGTCTGCCTGAATCACTAATTTTGCAATTGACAAAAGGCAAGCAAACCAGTGCTTTACTTTGTTGTATTTGGAGTTATGATAGAAAAACTTTAAAGCGATGACCCTACTTTACCAATAGTTATTTTCCCAAAAAGGTTGAATACATATTAGAAGCTGAATGAGATGAGACACGTAAGGCAGAAATTCCTTCTCTACGTCATAAAAAAGTGCTAATAGTGAATATTAGCGCCATACCCATTAAGTAAATCGACCTGTTTTGACCTTTACTCTCGCCGATAATCAAATATAGAAGGTGCCAAACTGGCCGCTAAGTTAATTATCAAGGATAGTCGAGCGTTCTTCTCAGTGAAAGTTTGTATATTATAATCATAAGATATTTGACCGTCTATAATATCAGTTACTGGTATGTACTTATTGCAATTCGTTTAACTATACGATTGATATTTCAACAGAATTTCGCTTTTTATCTCAAAGTTCAAAATGATAGCACAGAAAAAAATGACAGAATTTCAGTTTTATTTTATATCTTAAAATTCACAAATACAGTAAACAATAAGCGTAAGTTCCATAAAAAATCAATCATCTGAGATCTGATGGTGATTTATAGCCATATCATTTCTAATGATTTATTTTAACCCACTGCATTAAATTTGACACGTCCACCCCTAATAGGTAGCAATAAAGAGAATTTTCTATTTCACTGAATATTGTCTTTGATGTTGATTACAGGGCACGATGTCTTTCTTTAAAATGCTAAAACCTGTTCATCCTGTTGCAACAAAACTGAGCCATGCTAAATACATTAAACTTCCGCATTTTATTCATTACAGCCAGGAAAGTATCATCAAGACAAAAATGAACATTTCTCTCGTATTTCTATCGAGATCAAGCTATATACACTAAAATGGTTTATTTCTGTGACACATAGTTGTTGATTCACATTGAAAGAGATGTTTCAGCATCTAATTAAAAATTCGTGACATGCGTGTGGAAGTTTAATTTAAAATGTCTAATTTAACCCACCGATAAGTAACTGAAATGTCAAGAATCTCTATAAAAGAAAAGACGAAACGTAAGAAATAAAAACCTTAAGACTACAAACTAATGGTGAAAATAGTCAAAATACTCGCACATGATATATATATATATATATATATATATATATATATATAAGGTTGTCCGAAAATTTCTGAGCTCTTTAACAATGTGCAAAAAAGCATATAAATAATTGACCTTTCAATGAATTTTATTAAATGAAATAATTTCTATTATTATTAATGACCTTTGCCCAACTATCAAGCAATTTAAATATTCCATCAGTATAAAATTTGACGAGAGAACACATCAGAATTAATGGTCTGTTTTTGTTGGAGAAGCTCATAATAAATAATGCCATTCTTAACCCCCCCAAACAGCTTAGTTTTTGGTGTGGATATTCGTCTTTGGTTACTGTTTTAGGGGGATCTTTACGCAAACTCCGGGATTTTTTCCGCACTACGTTCTCCTATCAATCCATTTTTCCTCTCCAGTCACAAGTTGTTTCAAAAAAGTATGTTTCATTCCGTTTCAAAAGCATAACGCAAACGGATTACCGGCCACGTAATTCTTATCTGATAATTTGCGAGGGATCCATACATTATGGTGAGAAATGTATCCTAGCTTCACTAGGTGTTCATGAGCCGTAGTGTTGTAGAAACTTCCAACCACCCCTCTGTCATTCCTCTAGTCGTTATATTTGAGTTTCTTTCGATTTTCCATTCAAAACATCTTCATCCAATTTTGAAGGTCTTCCACTGCTATTGCCACCTTCCAAGCTAAACTCTCCAGCATAAAATTTTGCAAACCACCTTCGAAAAGTTGATTCACCTACATCATCAGCATAAACTTCACAAATGCTTTTCCAAGTCTTTGCAGCATTTTCTTCTTTTTTAAGAAAAGAAAAACGTTACAACGCGTATATGAAAGTTTTCGTTATGAATTTCAAATGTCAATAAAGAGTAACCGGAATGAAAGATAAATCTATTTTTAGTCAGGAACAAAGAAAAGATGCAGTACCATTTCAAGCAACGCCAAAGTTTTAACTGTGTTACGTTTCAGGTGTGTTCAATGAAGCATTAAAAGATTTAGCTTAAAAACGCTCAGAACTTTCCGGACAACCTAATGTATATATAAAGTAAAATTTAATTGCCAACATAATATGGCTGTCCTGTAAGGGACATTGTTACTCTTTATTAGCCCCAAGAAACAACGTTTCTAACCGGCTATATGACACATTATCTGTGTCCATATATTTTCGAACAAGGAATTTAGCATCCACACCCAGCACGAAAACATCTGTAGACTAGTTCTAGGGTTATTGCGCTTCATCAACACAGGGTAACTGCTTGGCTAGGTGGCACTGCTGACTTCACGGTTCGAACATACAGATTTCAAAGTGACATACAACCACTGATCTATAAATAGAAATAACATTATTTCTAAATCTCTGCGAGACATACAGTAACATTTCTTTAAAGTGAAATGTAATTGCCAACATAATATGGCTGTTTTGTAAGGGATGTTGTTACTGTTTATTAGCCTTAAGAAATATCGTTTCTAGCTGACTACCCGACACATTATCTATGTCCTTATATTTTCGAACCGGGAATTCAGCATCCCCGCCCAGCACAAAAACAACATCTGTGGACTAGTTCCAGGGCTATTGCCTCTCAGGGTTATTGCCCTTCATCAACAGAGAGGATACTGAATTCCCGGTTGGAAAATATTGGGTCATCCCTCAAATAATGCGTTTTTTATACTTCTTTTATTTTTCAAAATCAAAATAAACAAAGTTCTTCTTTAATCTAAAATATACTCTCCTTCATTTTCTACAATGCTCTTCCATCTATCTGGTAGACTTGCAAGGCCCCTCTGGGAGGAGATGCTGAATTCCCGGTTCGAAAATATAAGGACACAGATAATGTGTCGTATAGCCAACTAGAAACGATGTTTCTAAGGGCTAATAAACAGTAACAACGTCGCTTACAGAACAGCCATATTATGTTGGCAATTACATTTTACTTTAAAGAAATGTTACTGCATATCTGTCTCTGAGAAATTCAGAAATAATGCTATTTCTATATACATATCACATATATATATATATATATATATGTATACAAATACATATACAAATAGGTATTTGTCTCTGTGTGTGTGTTTATATATATATATATATATATATATATATATATACATATATATACACGCACGCGCGCACACATATGTGCATTTCCACCGTTAAATAAAGAAGTGGGTACGAGTGACAATTCTGTAAATGATAATAATTGTAAACTTAAAGCATACAAACGATCGCTGTGTATTAGCTAAAGAAGATGTCTAATATTGATTTATATAAGCCCTCAACGTAAAAAAGTGTTTGTGCTTTTTTTTTTTTGTATGTATGAGAATCGGATAAGCAAACAATATTCAGTTAATACTTAACACAAAACGCATTGGTTTCGCAATCTGTAAAAATCTATAACGTAAAGAGATTGTAGATATACAGCAATACATGCAACCCACTATTTCATCTATTTTCAGCAAATCTCAAGTTGTCCAACATTTCCTGCGCCCTTTTCAGTTCTTCATGTCACTCATATTCTATGGCGTGAAAATATTCGACGAAAGCAGAGATTTATGATGTCATGTAAATTATCAAATACCTTCGTTCTCCACCTTTCAAAACCTAACACAATACTAAGCAATTTTCTGAATAGTTTGTCTTAATAGTTTATCTTCTGAATAATTTGTCTGCTGTCCGTCCGGTGTATGGAAGATACGAGAATCTTTATTAATCGCTACAATCTTTGCGACCCACCTAGCATCAACCCTCGCGGCTGACATACAACACATCTGGTTTTGATGTACCCCTTATGTGATTTCAAGAAGTATCTCGTTAAAATAAAGTTTAGGATGGGTTGAAACAATTGTAGTGATCAATAAACATGCTCGTACCTTCTCTCTTCTGTCTCTCTCATTAATTACATACCCAACGGACACTGAAACATAGATATAATATATATATATATATATATATATATATATATACATATATATTATATCTATGTGCGTATGTATATGCAGGTACGCATGTATAAGTGTGTGTACATACGTACGCACGGACATATATATATATATATAATAATTATTTTTATCCAAATACACTTTTTAATGCAACAGAAATACATATTTTTGTTTATAATATCCTGTTAGATATATGTAGCTGAATTAATTTTAAGAAATTAATACTGTAGCAGATGAGAGGTCTTGCTTACACAAATATAAAGTCATTGAAAATCTGATGCTGCCCTTATAAAGAAAATATTTTGTTTCCGTTGGTTTGTTAGACTTCAAGTGTATCTCCATATAAGCTAAGACCAGCTGATACCAAATAATTTGCAAGATACTTCTGACATGTGTACAATTAGTGACGACCAGTGCTGTAAACAGAAAGCCATCGGATATAAAAGGGAAATAAAAGTCATTCTAAGCATTCTCATCACAATCTTAACACCTGCGATATAATTGCTTTTGATATGATATAAACATTAGAAATTATGCTTAAATAGGTGAAAATACTTGGGATATATTCTTTATGTTCAAGTGTTTATGAATTCCTTTTATCTTACATCGGATGATAATAATATTTTCTTGGTAATTTTTTTTATATTGATGATACGATTTTATGTTGTTTGATTTCATTTTGTTTATAATTTCTGCTATTGCTATTCTTATCACACAATAGTTTTCACATACTGATAGTTCTTTTCTTTTCTTTTCATAATATTGTATAGAATGTAGTTTCATTGTTAGCTATCATTGAGGAGAAAGTATATTTATAAAACAGTAAATTAATATTTGAGCACCTGTATGTGGGTACTTCTAACATGGGAAAACGTTGTATAGCCAGTAAATACATTGGTCAATACAAATCTAAAATATTTCAAAGTAGTAGAAGTAGCAACTGTAGTAGTACTACTTGTTCCTGTCTAACCCAGAACAAACATATCAGCTGAATTTTTATCAAACGTATAGTAACTGTGTGCAGCCCATATTTTTGGCATTATGTAGGGTTACATTTTATAATGTACTCAATACTTATAAGGTCGGAATAATTTGAGGGCAATTTGGCCGCTATTTCTACATAGAGGATTGGATTGCTCATTGGCTCATAAGGTTATCAACGTCTTGAACGTTGGAATGAAATGTAGAAAGGACTAAAACTTGGGTTACGTATTGCAAAACGATAATGTTATTCTGTACTTAAATATAAGTTTCTTTCACACTATCCATTCAGTAATTTTGGTCCACGAAAAAACACTAAAATGTGAGGGTTAAGCCCTCATTAGAGGGTCTTACATACATACATACATACATACATACATACATACATACATACATACATACATACATACATATACATCTTAGCATTGCTGGTAAACTGGAAGAGTAGCTGCATGACGTCCGTAAAGACAGAGGTCAGGCAGTTTCATCCGATGGTGCCATTTCGGAGGAAACTAAAATTCTAAGTGGTATCCCCCAGGGAACTGTCCTGAGGCCATTACCTTATATAACAGTCTCCTTATACCTGCCCGTGCTCACTCGGACAGTCACTGTTACTGGCTATGCCGATGGTGCAAAATTAGCAGAAGCAATAAAATATCGAGATGATGTCAAAAGCGTATGACGGGACCGCGTTGCAATATACAATTGGGCTGAAGTAAACATTTAGTGGAAAATTTCAAGCACTGCGCTAACAACTCATGAAGGTACCACAGCCTACATATACAGGACCCGAAGGTACTACAATCCCAGACTCACAGACAGCGAAATATTTGGGGATCAGTATGTGCAATGATTCATCATTTTATATGCACATTACCAAGATGGCAGCAAAGCGCAGACCACTGGCAGGATGGACACTAAGGTGCTTCATGACAAGAGACCAAGAAGTTATGTTGACCCCATGTGGAGGACCTTTGTTCTCAGCTGCCTGGACTAGTGCTCTCAACTACGGTCATCACATAGTGCCAAACTAACAGCGTAGTTTGAAGTAGCCTAACGCATCAGTGCAGCGGAAGAGCTACAGGCAGAGGCTGAAAAAACTGCAACTTTATTCCCTGGAGCGAAGGTGCGACATATATCTAATAATCTACATACGGAAAACTCTAGAAGGGCTAGTACCCATTTACCGCATTGAATCTTATATAAGTACCACAACTGGACGTCATTGTATTGTACCAAAGGTACCATCAACTCCATCTAAATTCAGGAAAATGCTGAAATAGCCTGGGGTTCATAGGCCCGCAGGTATTCAATGCCCTTCCACAAAAATTAAGAAATCTTCATAATGTGGACGTAGATATCTTCAAGATGAAACTATACCTCCTCTCCACAATACCGGATGAACTAACGGCCCGGCATGAGGTCCAGACCAGGGCAATGAAATCAAACACCCTCATACACCAAATGTGCCAACAACTGGGACAAATGCACATACAGGAGTGATGATGTGAAACCCCCAGCCTGAGGAGATCAGCAAAACCACGGTGGTGCTCCAGCATGACTGCAACTGAATGGCTAAAACGAATAAAAGAATATATGTATATATAAGGATAAACGCAAAGCTACTATGTTGGCTAACCACGTATTGAGTTTGAAATCTAATGCGACACCACATGTGATTAATTATAAAATGATTGAAAAATCCACACCTTATGTTAATGGATCAAATAAATGTAAGCTATGTTTAGCTCAAAGAGCTCAGATCCTTTTCAGACCTAAAATCGCTAACTCACTACTGAACTCTAGGTTTGAAATTTTCGGCGGTTGCAATCATATGTCTAAGTACATCTTGCAGTATTTGAAAATTCCGCCTATATCTGATTAATTTGTTGATATCTATCCGGCCTTATAATTTAAAGCCTAATTTACCGTTTTAACTTTTTACTTTTTGGTTTTCTATTTTTTAACCTTCCACATTTTTTATATGATCTCTTCTCAACTTCTTGCGTTTCTTCTCTCATTCAAGTTTTAGTTTGTTATAATATGTGCTTTATGTCTGATGATTTTGTTTGGTATTTCTTAACGTATGAAACTATTAGTAGCACATAAAAACATGCATTGTGTGTATCATATAATATTTATTTCACTAAATAGAGTGAGGACAGTATATCATACTCACACGCACACACACACAGGAACTTGGAAAATTTTTGGTATCATTTATAACATCTACATAGGGATTTTGAATAGTGAAATACGCAGATGTGCTGGAAAAGGGCACAGCTTGGATTTTAATCTTATCTACATAATATATATATATATATATATATATA
>NC_068982.1:26372395-26374420 GCF_001194135.2 Octopus bimaculoides
GTGAAGCAGTTTTCCAAAACGCAAAATAAAAATTGCAGCATAAAAGTAACATATAATAAACAAATTATGTAACAGGCTGATGAGAATTGTTTTGCGTGCGGCTATTTGAATTAAAAGAAAGCAGAATCTAAATCAAAAGAATCACTTGAATAGTTGTTAACTATGAGGGCATTACTGTGGCTAAATCCATAAGAGATATTTTAGATGATTTAGAACTGAATCAGTGGAAGTGACACAACAGCAGTTGATATTTCAAACAAAAGGAAAATGGAGAAGACGGCTCACAATAACAATAAAATACACCTATGTAAACAAGTTTCTATGATGACACACACATTTATAAACATATATGCATATATCAATGTCAGTGTCAATGCATTATCATACATACATGCATTAAGCTATGCGTGTATGCACATTGCACACAAATATATGTGTGCGTGTGTGTATGTATATATATATGTGTGTGTGTGTGTGTGTGTGTATGTATGTATGTATGTATGTATGTTTGTACCTGTGCGTGTTTGTATAGATATTCCTTTATTCTTTTATACGTTCCAGCCCTAAGGCTGTACCCATGCTGGGACACCGCCAGTGTAATCACCTTTTCAATGGCCAATTTTATGTGATTGGCTTTGGTTGAAGGAGGGAATTCGATACTGTTGCACTCTTTTGAGTATCCTGCCTTGATATTGGTTCACCCTGGACTTTGGATAGCAAGAGGTCAACCTGTTTCTTAATAAACATCTACCCCACTCCATGAATAACCTTCAAATGTTTTGGCAAGGCATTAAATTGCTTTGACCCATTGAATCCCAAGCTATTGCGGTACATGGTGCTCACTCTAGATAGGACAGATGGGACCCTTGGAACAGAGCAGTGATGTCCAGTTCGGGTCTGATATAGCTTTCATTTCCGAAATTTAGTGCCAGCCCCTCCTGTATCTTCATGCATATATTACTGCATACCTCTCGCGCCTTCATTCTAGAGTGTAGAGTCGTAGCTATTTCAGTCGTAGCTTTTTCTATCGTAACTCTTTTAGCTCAGCTGTTCCATTGATGCTATCTTCCGTGTGTAACATTGCTGAACTGCCTCAAGTTATAGGTATATATATTAGAGTGGAACGAACAATGCAAATTTCGAAATTGATAACCAAGAATTGATATATTGTTGCGAATCAGAATTCAAAGAATGGCGTATAAAAGAACTTTGCGGTTAGATGTTTGTTTTAGGATGCGCAACGTAATTGAATATCTTAAAAATCGCTATTTTTCGTCGAATTTTGGATTTCAGGGATTATAAGTTGTAACGAATACATATGTCTACATAACAGAATACAAAACAGTAAATATAGTATCCTTAAAAGGTTGCGAACCAAGCTTTAATACAAGTGACTGATAGCTTGAGGTTTCGCATTGACTTTAAATAGAACTGTAGAGTGAACGTCTCTCCAGTGCCACTGCAACGGCCGTGGCGTGTGGACGTACGTCGTAGGTGTGTGGTTTTTTTGCTTTGTACCTTGACTTTAGGCCATTGTATTAAAATTAATGATCACATTAAATTTAGTATTGTTTACCTTTAGTGATGTCTCATAAGGCAATAACGCGTCATGATATTGAATGCCCAATGTTTCGTACTCCATGGGATCTTAACGAGAGAGTTTTGCCAACTTACAAGGATGCACTAAAATGTGTTTTATTTGAACGAGAAAAAGAAAAGAATGTTGTTAAGAAAGATCCTTCAATGAAACAAATTGTCAACATTGTGGCAGAAAAGATAATTCCCCTTTGGCAAAAGACATCCATCCCTTGTGTTACGAATACGACAGTTAAACCGAAAATCTTGATTGAGTTTTCGCTCTTTATTAAAAATTTCCAGTGGGTTGCGGAGAATTTCATATTTTAACACAGTTGCTCTTAATGGGTTTTCCAATAAAAAATTCATCCTTAAAAGCATATTTCGAAAATCTGTGTAAAAGTATCTTTTCGCTCCACCCTAACATATATACACATATATATATATATA
>NC_068982.1:26375594-26378072 GCF_001194135.2 Octopus bimaculoides
ATATATATATATATATATAGAGAGAGAGAGAGAGAGGGATAGATAGATAGATAGATAGATATACACATACAAATGAACAGACACACACCAATCTGTATATCTGTATTTAAATCTATCAATCTCTCTATCCACAGACATGTGTGCATGTGCCTTGTACACACATACATACACACACACACACACACACACACATATATATATATATATATGTATATATATATAAGCGCAGGAGTGGCTTTGTGGTAGGAAGCCTGATCAAATATCTTATGAGAGGTCATTTCTTGTGTAAATTTGTAGCGAGTGATTTGCGGGATAATTTGCTATTAATAATCAAACGCATTGCAGCCATAAGAATTTTGTTTTTCCCTATCAGCAGAGAAGGCAGTAGCACATTATCCAATGAGTTTCGTTTGTAAGATGAGGGAATATAATTTAGAGGACATCTAGCTGTTATTTCTAGCAGTACATCGTGGTGCGACGTAGAGCCTCCCTTTTTATTTCTAGTAGAGTTAGCAAAACAACCAGAAGGAGTCAATTGTAAGATTGACAAATGGCCTTAGTTGTAGATAAATATAAAGAAGGAAATATAATTCAACAGCGCAAGTCGTAGATTCAAATATATTACATTTGAAATAAATATAATAAACTATAAAGTTATCATCTATCCTTGCATTCCCAACCTCTTCCTCTATTTCCATCATCTACATATATCTGAGCATACGTTTTCCTGCCACTGTAATGTTGATTAATGAGGTCAGTGAAACAGATGTCATGTGTATGTATATGAATATTATAGAGCTGCACTTGACATCTTCTGAGGTTAGCAGCAGAATCGTATTTTTCAACAAGTGTATTGAATGTGGATGTGCATTTAAGAAGTGCGATTTTCAACCGTGTTGTTCCAGGTTTGTTGCCAATGTGAAACATTTTGTACAAATGCGATCTACCATAACTTCGGTGGTACAAATATCGTGTGAGACGAATTTGGTGCACAGCAATTATAGTGTATCAATCATATATTTAAACACACACACAAACACACACACACAAACACACACACACACAATGATACACACTCGAGTGTACATACATTATATATATATATATATATATATATATATATATCATTTATTTGTTTCAGTCACCCCTCTAGACTTTCAATTCTACTACTAACCCATCAATTCAAGCATGCTTTTTTCTCCCCCTTGAGCAAAAATGATTCCCCCACTCTCTTATCTCTACATTATCGTTTTTTTTTTTCAAAATACCACCCTCCTTACATATCTCTATGACTCGGTCAAAATTGCCCTATTAAAATCTACCTGTCAAACGACCTTGCTTAAAATTCCTTAACTCATCCACTCCTTTATGATTTTATTCTTGTTAGTCTTTTCTGCTTTCTTTTTATGCTCCTATTTTTTCTCTACATTTATTCTCCACTCTTACCGGGGTCTCCACACATCCTGATCGAAGCTTGCGCATGGTAACATGTAGTCTGCAGGATATATCTCGCTTAGATATTCACCACTTACGAAATTCCGCTCGTATGGAACATATGTAGCCCGGATCTCATCTACTTCATTCTTTAATACTTGTGTGTGTGTGTATTGCAAATGGCAACCACATAACCTAAAGAAACTATTAACAAGGGCAAAATTCCGCATGAACAAACAGGATAAAACATTCACTGTATCCAAGTGTAATAAAAGCCGATGTGGCATGTGCCAATACATGCATACTAGTAGATCCACGAGAACAAAAAATGGAAAGATTCTCAGAAATGTAGATATGAACTGCAAAAGAAGAAATTTGATCTACTGCATTAAATGCCCTAATTGCGAGGAGCTGTATATTGGCGAGACAGGGAAGGCATTATTGGAACGCTCGCGAGTCCACAGACAGCGAATCCGGAATACGCAAAATTCCATTAAGCGAACGTATAGAAACATGTGGTCAGAAAATGTTTCTAATTTCTCCTTTCCGCAAACTACATGACACAAGTGAGGTTGAAAGAAAGATAAAAGAAACGCATTTTATCAAAATGTTTAAACCTGTTCTGAACGGAAATAACAACAATAATATAACAACCAGTTAATGATGTTAAAACTGCAAGCTAACGTGTTAGAATAAAGGTGGGATCTATGGCAGTAATATCGGTGCACTCGGCAAACCGTGACATTTAAGCAGCATGCTGACTGTTCAAAACCGTATTCGAAACATTCAGCTTGTTGGAGCCTTTTAAAAGGTTTGAAAAGTCAGTAATTTTACTACAGTTGTCAAGAACTCAACTGTCAGTTGAATACGTTTTGAAATCTGATGATTACTAAGAATGTCTGAAAGCGCTAATTGAACTTTATGAACATTACAAAATACTGTTTTTAATTGTAAAAATTTTTGTATAAATGCAATAATGAAAATCGTGGAAACCAGACCATGTTGTAACATTATGCAACTGATATATATATGTATACATATATA
>NC_068982.1:26378170-26384701 GCF_001194135.2 Octopus bimaculoides
TATATATATATATATATATATATATACATATATACATATATATATATAATATATAAGGTTTAATATACTAGTCTATAAATTAAAACTGACTCCATAAAAACAAATAAAATCAGTGACAAGCAGAGTCTTCTTGACAATGTATTTATTGACTTCTATGTTGTAGTTGAAGCAACATGTTCTTTGTCTATCTCCTTAACGTCTTGGAGATTTTAGGTATAATTATACTAATGTGTCCATCTGTTCTAATTTAATTAAATTCTAAATCTTTGTGCAGCTGAGGATTGCTCTGCATTTTAAATTGATGTAATGATTAAATTCTTCAATTAAATGGAGTTGCATGAAACGATCGTACTGAATTACCTTTGGATATCCTTGTTGCTTATTTTGATATATAGAGCAAACTGCTCGCTGATCTGTTCATATATCTACCAACCTGTAATAAATCGACACGAGCACGAAATTGGCTGACGGAACGTCTCAATAAATGTGCAAGTCATCGTATGTGTATGTATTTCACACACACACAAACGCACACACACATACGAAAACACACACACACTTATACACGTAAGTGTGTATGTATGTATGTATGTATGTATGTATGTATACACCTTCACGTCCAAATATATATATATATATCCACAACATTTTACACAAATACTCTAATACTTACGATAATACTGTATGCACTTATAGGAATTATACGTAGAGATATACACAGGAAATACGTATGAATTGATATAGATGCATGCATACACATGTATACAAACAGGCACAGTCATACACACTCACATCTATCGACATGTCTGCCCATACATACAAGGACGTATGTATCTTTCTCTACACATTCAAACATGTAGAGGATCACGCTTGCATAAATGTCTACAAACATTAATATACACATTCGTATGGAATGTATCAATATCTGTAATCATTTACACATGTATATATACCAATATTCACCAGAAAATTTTGAAAGAGTGCGGTGTTTGACGATCAACTTTTCTATATAATATATGTTTTTGTTTCGTATGAAGAATATTATTGCTCAGTTGCATTTAGCTTATCGACTTACTGGAAATTATTCATATAAAAGTTTATGGGTTTGATAAATTTGTATCAACGATAGAATACGCTCTCTTTTCTCTTATTGGAAGTACTATTATAATCTAAATTTATTTTAAATCCCGCTAGTTTCATTTCCCGTGTATTCTTATGCCTATCCTGTGAACTCTTTTAACGTACATTTTTATATTTCCGTGTAAGCAGAGGTAGTGATTATGACGCTCCACTGCAATTTAAAAGCAGTTATTTAAAATTTAGAGTTTATATATACTTTGTCAATAAAATAATTTTACATAAGGTTTTGTAACCAAAAGTATGTCTATGCAAAATATAAGGGCATTTAACAGTGTTTTTTAGTGAACCAATGTAGCATCCATTTCGCTAGTTTATGACATTTCAATTGCATGTTATATTGCGTAATAGGCATTTAGCTTCAGGGGGACAATTAGTGATTGTTCTACAGTTAAAGGCATCCAGATTATTGGTTGAAATTTTCAAAGCTTTCTGTAGCGAAGAATATTTCTAGCTGCTAATTCTGATATTTTGCTCCAGTCCACTCAGCTGGCAATAATGAGTAACGCTACGATGGACTGGCGTCCCGTCCAGCTGTGGAACACATACGCCATTGAAACCGGCAAATGGGGCCCATGAGCCTGACTAGGCTTTAAAAGGGCACGTTTATTATATTTATTTATGATTCTGATATTGAGTTTGTTCATGTTTGTGTTTTAAATACTACTATCATTATTTTTATGCTTACAGAACTATTTTCAAGATTTGTTTCTTATTGAAAATACAAGGTCTTTGAATATGGAAAGCTATGGCGTAAGAAAAGTTTATTTCAGCGGCTCCTCTGTTTATAGAGTCTCTAAAGATGAATATATAAAATTATTTGTTGTAGAATTTCTTTTAAGCCGCTTGCGTGTTCGTGTCTCTTATATATAAAGGTATGTGAAGGCGTGTGGCTTAGTGGTTAAGGCATTCGACCCACGATTGTAAGGTCGTGAGTTCAATTCTAGGCGACGCATAGTGTTCTTGAGCAAGAGACTTTATTTCACGTTGCTTCAGTTCACTCAGCTGGCAAAAATGAGTACTACCTGTATTTCAAAGGGCCAGCCTTGGCACACCTGTGTCACGTTGAATCTCCCTGAGAACTACGATAAGGGTACATTTGTCTGTGGAGTGCTCAGGCACTTGCACGTTAATTTCACAAGCAAGCTATTCCGTTGTTCTATCAGCTGGGACCCTCGTCGTTGTAACCGACGGAGTGTTCCTATATAAAGGTATGTATGTATGTATGTATGTATGTATATATATATATATATATATATATATATATATATATATATATATATTTACTTATTTATTTATTTATATGCATACATATATACATACATATCTGTGAGTGTATGTGTGTTAGGTACATATTCACACCCGCACTCACGCACACATATATATACGGATGAATGTACCAAATGTATGAGAGATTCTTGTGCATCTGTGAATGAAAGAATAAGCATGCTATTTACAGAAGCTAGACTTCAGCGGCGTAAAATAAATAATCAACTTTAAATATTATCACTGTCAGTTGAAGGTTCTCTATTTGCGGTGTATTTTCTTCGAAATATGATTTATGTTTTGTGTTAACTGTTATTAACAAACAATATATATATATATATATATATATATATATATATATATATATGATTTTGTAATACTTTGATACCTACATTTCAATTTCTCCTCACAGGGTATTTAAAATTAATTGCAAATCAGCCTAAGGGATATTTTTATTACATATAATTTCTGTGCTCAGTCAATCGCTTCTGTATGGAGATTTATCAAACTAACCTGCAGATGTTTTATTGAACAAATCTGTTGTTCATTGTCACTTTAACAATTTTTCTATACGTTTGTGTGATTTCAAAATATATATCAATGATTTTAGAGATTATATTTTTCAGTAGTTCTGAACCCGAAATCATTTGTTTGGGAAGTAATTTTCCTAACACACAGCCACCCCTGCTTCTATAGACCATGAACATTTCACCACAGTGTATGATTTTTACTTTGATTCTATTTTTCTTTTATATATACATCGTAGATTTTTACGTCTTAAAACCTGTAATAATGTCATTCAGTATCTGAGATGAGAAAACATAAAGAAGGTAATTCATCTTAGCTTTAGAGATCAAAACTATTTTAATATTTACTAAAGCAGCTAACTGGTAGAAGTCAGGCAAAATGCTTAGCGGCATTTCGTCGTTCTTTACGTTCTCGTTCAAATTCCGCCGTGGTCAACTTTGCCTTTCATCCTTTCGGGGTCGATGAAACTAGTACTAGTTGCACAATGGAACTAGCCTCTCCTCCACCAAAAAATATTCAGGACTTGTGCCTATCGTAGAAAGGAATATTTACTAAATATAAGGCGGTGAGCTGGCAGAATCATTAGAACGCTGGACAAAATGCTTATCGGTATTTCGTCTGCCATTACTCTCTTTTATTTCCACCGAGATTGACTGTGCCTTTCATCCATCCATCCATCCATCCATCCATCCATCCATCCATCCATACATACATACATACATACATACATACATACATACATACATACATACATACATATCTAGCGCGCTATTTCTCCATATAAATGAGCCTTCGTTTTACAGAAATAACATTTCTACTCATGGCCTTTTATTGTATAAGTTTTATTTGCCAAACACTGCTTTTATCATTTCTAATGGCAATGCACTTACTAAATGTGAAACTTATAATCGCGTATTTCTTCACTTCTAAAGTGAACTGACAATTCATTTACACACCAAAGTGGCACAAAGTGAGCTCAGGTAAAATTATATCATTGACATAAATGCATATGCACACACATAGTCAAGCACACACACACACACACACACACACACACACACACACACACACACACACACACACACACACACACACACACGCATACACACACACACACACACTCAGTCACACATTTACAAGTCGTGCTTCCGTACAGTTTTCGTCTATAGAATATCGTTCACACAATATTGCTCAACTCGAGAGTAGAGAAAAAAACTTGCAATGAAAATGTCGCGCGGCACATATTGTGTGTGTTATCTTATATTAATGGATAACCATTGTATAAAATATTAGTTGTGTAGGCGATGTGCGTTTTTGTACCGGATGTCGATTTAGTAAGACTTGGCTTTGTGTTATTTTATTGGGTGTTGATTATGCAGAGTATGCGCTGTGTGGGTTGTGTTGTATTAATGGATGGTGATTATATAGAATGTTATCTGCGTGGGTTGTATTATGTTATTGGGTGGAAGTTATACAGAGTACGTGTTGTGTTCGTTGTGCCAGTAGTATAATGTGTAAATTCTGCTTTTAAATTGAAAGTATATTGGCTATCAGGTAGCTACTTTTGGAACTGCAGTTAGAATTGTAAACCCTCGTAGGTTTTTGATTTTTTTGCTTCAACTATTTTTAGAGCTGTTTTCACTTTACTTTTCAAGATCATTTTCCCTTTAAGAAATACTATACATTCGTTTGGTGATCGAGATGTACTTTCCACTTCTCTCTTTTAAAATTATATTTAGACATTTGCTATGTTCTCCTCATGAGCTTGGGTAGGTAAAACTCAAATTATTTTAATCAAATCGTTACCGTGTAATGTGTTCGATACTTGCTTATACTACTAATTTTTAGTATTTACGTCGTAGTATTGGCATATTTCCCTCACTTGAGCTGCCGATTTAAATGAGGTTTCTTTCTTACAGCACCAGTCATGAACCTGTACGTGCAGTGTTTCACTTATGAGCTGAATGTGTAGCTTATTCATTTTAAGAAGCGGGACATATGTACAGCGTCTGTTAGACCTACCAATGTTACTTTTGTATCCTGCATAGATTAATAAATTCCTGGAATCACATACACGTTTTTATTATCTGTTTCCGTGTGTATGTATTTTATAATTATACATACGATTTCCTTTATATTTATGGTTTACAAATACCTTTTAATTCTCTTTTCTAAATCATAATATTTTGTTAGTTTCTTAAGCATCTGTCAAACGATATCCTTATCCAAACCAATTTATATGCTAATAAAATGACATATTTTCAAATACCACCGAGATCGACTTTGCCTTTCATGAAAAAAACATTTTTACATTAAAGCACATTGTTTGTATGCCAGCAAAACATTTGAGTCAATGAAAACTTTAATTAACCTTATACCTATGAGTTTCATTATTAATGACCAAATAAATCAACTAATAAGATAATTAATTGATTAGTTAATCATGCCATTTTTAGCGTGTAAGAAATCCAGGTGGTGGTTTTCTCTCCGTGTATGTTTCATGCACTATTATATTTAAATATATTTATGTCTTCTGACTCTTATTACGCATGCTTTAATATTTTTTACCCTCGTATTTATAAAGTTAAATATTTAAATTCTTCGGCTGGATAATATACATTTGAATTTATTCACTGCAATACTACTCTGGTTTCGTACGTTGATTTGAGGGCATTCGGTGTATAAACATGGATTTGAGGGCATTCGATATTTAAACATGGATTTGAGGGCATCCTAGATGTATAAACATGGAACTGAATGCGCACATGTTTACTTTGTGTTTTCAGTACGTCTCATATTTATACATTTTATAGCGACCTTACTGACGAGCTAGGGATGATTAACTAATCAATTACTTATCGTATTAGTTGATTTGTTTGGTCATTAATAGTGAAACTCATAGGTATATGGTTAACTAATATCTTTATTCACTCAAATGTCTTGCTGGCGTACAAACAATGTGCTTCAATATAAGAATGCTTTTTCATGGTTTTACCATCTCTCGAATTAGAGATAAGTTTGAAGCCGACAGAGCTGTTCAGAATGCCCACGAGAAGCATTCCGGAAGATCACGAACATCGACAACCCCAACAAAGCAAGAAGGAGTTGTGGAAGCGTATCA
The DNA here is from genome assembly GCF_001194135.2 of Octopus bimaculoides. NCBI lineage: Eukaryota > Metazoa > Mollusca > Cephalopoda > Octopoda > Octopodidae > Octopus > Octopus bimaculoides. The sequence goes on from NC_068982.1 coordinate 26,384,223, forward strand.
CCAAAGTCGAAGAAAATTTGTGCGGCAAGCGAATCGTGAGGTAGGTATTTCAAAACCGTCTGTCCAACGCATTTTGAAGCATTGTCAGTGGCAACGTTACATTCCAAGATTAGTCCATGCTATTAATGACGATGATTCAGATCGAAGAGTGCAGTATTGCGGGTGGTATTTGGCACGATATGTAGAAGATGCACACTTTCAACTCTATGCATGGAAAACATTTAAATTTTGGAAGAATTAAATGAAAAGTTTTTTAAAAGAATATTTGCACAGTATTCAAATACAAGGGGCATTTTCCTTGTATTTGAATACTGTGCAAATATTCTTTTAAAAAAAATTTCATTTAATTTTTCCAAAATTTAATTGTTTTCCATACTTAGAGTTGAAAAAGTCACATTGACTGAAACCGGTACTAAAATGTTTTTTAGGATAAAATTATTTTAGTATTATCTACCACCTTGACTTATTTTCCTTATATA
>NC_068982.1:26384741-26389741 GCF_001194135.2 Octopus bimaculoides
GTGTGTGTGTGTGTGTGTGTATGTATATGGATGTATATATATATATATATATGTGTGTGTGTGTGTGTGTGTGTGTGTGTGTGTGTGTGTGTATCTTTGTTTGTGTGTGTGTATCTTTGTTTGTTGCTATGTGTATACATCATTATTTGTCTATTTCGATTCGTCGGCGATACATTTTTTCAATTTCTCTTATCTTTCCATGTTAGCACATCAACTAACACTTGGTACAACTTTCTCTTTCAGCTCTCTCTCTCTCTCTCTCTTTCCCCCCCTCTCTCTCTTGCTCTCTCTCTCTCTCTCTCTCTCTCTTGCTCTCTCTCTCTTGCTCTCTCTCTCTCTCTCACCTTCTCACTAATTTACCTATCATTTACGGTCGTATCCACTTTGTCAATAACAACAGGCCACTACAATATTTCACTTTTTATACGGAGAACCTGTAGAAATTCTATGGGTTTGCTAGGATATACATGCATCTAGGTTAGAAACCGGGTCTTTCTCAATTGGCAAGAAATCTTGAAATGAAACTGAATAATGACATGTATACATACATACGTACATATGTGTGTGTGCGCGCGCATATATGTACAAATATTTGTATCCTTTTAACGTAATTCTCACGCAGTCAGAGTGATATAATTTGTCACAAGACTGTATATTTGAATTTCGGATACAATCATACGACAAGCTTACGAACGGTTTCTGTCCACCCAATTTCACTCGTGAATTAGATATGGAACCCAAACTATAGAAAATGACATTTATCCACAATACAATGCAGTGGGATCAAATTCAGAAGCTTCTGGTTGCGAAGGGATCTCCTTAACTATTAGACCATGATACTGGAAAATTTTCTCAAGAGTGCTTTTGCATGAAGTGCACACAGCTGAGTGCAGGTTAAGAGATCATTGCCTTCTTCCCTTAAAAAGTATTATTATTATTAAGACAAATGATGTTTTCCATTCTCATTACCAGTGTAATATTTCAGTTAAATTAAAATCATTTTGGTGTCACTACGTCAAGAAAATTAACTCACATACACATACACGTATATACATATACACACTCACGGATACGAGCGTACGTACCCCCCCCCCCACACACACACATATATCTGTGTGTGTATGAGTGATATTTTACAAAACTGAACTTACTTCCATTCTGTGCAATCCATTTATTTTATTTCATTTTCCTTTGAAGCCATGCCCTACCTGACACATTGTAGAAAGCTGTTTAAGCTAATTATGTAATTTATTCAATGTGTTTCTTTTATATAAGTATCATGAAGTTAGACAGCATTTCTCAGGAAGACTACAGGCCCCTGTTGTGTACCTTGCTTTTTTCAAGCATTATAATTTACTTTCCGTGCACTTCAGGACAGTGAAGTGGTTCTCGTAAATGTAGAGTTCAGAAAAGGTTACGAAAGTTAATTCGAAACATGTACAATGACATATTTTAAAAATGAGATCTTTTGTATTCTTGGGAAGTAAAATGATACCATATTCCCTTTATATATCGAGTTGCTTTCAGAACAATTTTAGGATCGGTTCATATAAACAATAAATATGTGGGAATCTATTATTAAGTCCATTGCCTGAGATAACAAGAATTTAGGATTTCCAAATAAAATTCATGAGCATTTAAAAGACAGCGTGATATTTACAAAGATTTATGACTCATTCCCTTAGTATTTGCAGCTTTGAATTTCACAATGTATTTCGAATTCAATAAGATTGTGCCTTATATTTTCTTTATTATTGAAACTCCTGTTATGTTCTATTGTCTGTTGCTATTTCCGTTTTGTCAGTTTTCATTATATCAGTATTGTTCTTCACAATACATCCGCTTCTCTTTATTTGCTTGAGTTAATCTTTACTTTAAGTTCTTGTTTGAAAACTGCATTCAGCGACGTACGATGTTATATAATCTTTCCTCTAGACTTAAACCACTAATTGTTATACAAGAGTAGCATTTCGTTATTCTATTATCAGACACAGGAACACTGCATGACCTGAAATACTTCTTTAGGAATAAATTAGCGACAGTGAATAAAGGGAGTTTTTTTCGGTCACACCTTTAACGCCAACGTTATCTTAAAAGATTTCACATTATTTGGATTTACCCCTAAGAGTCAAAACGTATGTAAATAACAGTAAATTGGAACGGAAAAGGAAAAGCTTTTGATTGAATAAAATCCATGTTCAGTATTTATCGAGTATGAACGGGATCAAACACTGTCAATGCCGATGTTCAAACAAACTTTAGTACAATACATGGTATGGAAATATGTCAATAAATTTAGACCTTTTCCCCTCCTGTAAGATACCTAAAGATTTTATAACTCTTCCTATATCTCTGCAAAAAGAATTCCTAGTATATAGTGACATCTATGTGACCTACTACAAACCTGTATTCCAAATAAATTAATCACCACACGAGAAAATATTTAGAGATACAAATAAGAAGGCATATCTATCTATCCAGCTAGCTAGCTATTTATCTATCTATCTCTATATATGTGTATACACACACACGCACGCACGCACACACACACACACACATACACACACAAACACACACATATATACATGTATACATGTATATATATATATATATATATATATATACATGATAGATAGATATAGATAGATATAAATTCAATTTTTGGAGATTAATCGATATGCGAGTATTCTATTTCAGATGATAGAAAAATAGCCTAATGAGTATATCTGACAGTAAATTCATGGTATCAGTTTGTACGTCACGAAATAATACTTTATAATAAGTCCTGAGGTCGATTTGCTCGACTAAAGGTGGTGCACCAGCATGGCCGCAGTCGAATGACTGAAACAAGTAAAAGAGTAAAAGAGTAAAGAGTATATCTAATTTTACATCCCTTTAAAAATAATCAAAACAATTAAGCATTAAAGATTAAAAATTAAGAATAAAAATTATACTTTTTAGTATTAAGAATTAAAATTTATAAATTATGCATTATAAATATGAATTAGTATTTATATATCAATCATGTAAAATCAAGTATATGTCAAATACGGAATGTGAGATATGAGATTAAACATCAGAATAAAAATGCATGTGTTTAAATGTGATATATAACAAGAAAAATTCAAATACATATCTTCCTTTTTTTTTACTGGTACTTAAATGGTGATTTGAGGAAGAAGATAGCCTAGAACTATGGGTATTTATAGGTGATTAGTACCAAGGAGCTAATTACACTATACATAGTTTTAATTCTAAATTATCCTCTATTATTATTTTCAAATTTACCCATATTGGGAGGTATATATAATTTGTTATATAATTTTAGTAATATTTAATTCATATATTTATTTTATTTAAATTATTGCACTATTTGTTTTTATTTATATAGTCTATTCAAGTGCTTTAGAAATAAATTATGTGTTTATTTGATTCAAGGGTTGGGGATTCTGTACTTCATTTTAGCAAATGTAAAATTACTTCGGTGCCTACATTTTGAACTCGTTCACCATGTATGTTTAGTAATTCATCTCTAGATTGTAGTAGTTTCATAACTTCAGTTATGCATTATAAACACATTTTATTCCCAATATTATAGGAGTGGTCTCCACCTATAATACTCCAATCAAGTCTGTACTCTCTTTTTCTAGGTTTAAATTCCCATATATATTTACTTAAGCCTATAGACTTACTTAAATTGGGATTTTTAATGATTTGGTAGTGTTGCGATATACTATTTTTAATATCCTTAGCTGTTGATGCAATATAAGCCTTATTTATAATTTTATTATTGTTGTTCTTAGAGCTAACTATACATTTATAAATTACATTATGGATATTACAATTATTAGAGAGATTACATTTAGTCTTACCATGACATGAACATTTTTCTATATGTTGAGATAGATAGATATAGATATATGTAATGTATGTGTGTTTGTGTGTGTTTGTGTGTGCGTGTATATACATACATACATGTGTGTGTGTGTACAGTTAGAGGAAGAAAGAGGATAGACAAATAACTTTAAATGACTCAAAATGTTTGACCGTGTAAATCAATTATAGCAAATATATTTTGTTAATTCGATATCTTGGCTTCAAAGTTCAGACATAGTGTTACATACTCACTATTACTCAATCAAAGCAGTTCAATACGCAAAAACATCTGAAGAATAATGAACCTAACCCCTTCCCCAACTTAAGCATCTATAAGCGAGCTGCTATGCGTATGTAGGATGCAATGTGGTCAGATATGTGTAGGTGGTTGTATATATGGCTGTGTGTTCAAAACAGTTTGCTTCACAACCACCTGGATCCGGCTTGCTTCAATTTCTGAGTGGAAACTTCATGAATAATCTTTACCCATAGGTTCTAGTTGACATGATAAACCTATATGTGACCAGTTGTATACGGCTATCTTGACGAAAAGCAGGCACATTTTATACCCAAGTGGATAAAATGTTACTTCGCCATTGTACAATATGAAATTAACCTGCAAAACGCCATACATACTCTCTAATAAGGCACACACGTATTTCGCAACAACATCATAAATAATATTAGTTAGTTCTCTCTCAAATATTTCTCAACAATCAGTCATACACTATATTATTTTGTGCCCAGACATCAAGTTTATACAAGAAAGAATGAACGAAAAGTCTCAACATCAGATGGATGATGGGAAGGAAATATGGATAATTTTAAATCGTTGCAAATATCAACATTGCTTGGTACTATATTTCAAGAAATATATATCTCATAAGCAGGTGTAAAAAAGGTAGAATACTCATGTGTTTTGTAGGTTAAGTCAATCAGTTGCGTAAATCCAGATATATAAATGTCCAGAATGGATGAATGTAGCAAAAAAAGGCACATTCTATATCATCCATGTTATAATTTGTACAGTGTAGAGTTTTACTTCCAAGTCGCCATATACTCAGTAATAAGAATTATACCTACAGTATAGGATATATCATTATTAGTCTTTGGAAGGAATTTTT
>NC_068982.1:26391273-26403410 GCF_001194135.2 Octopus bimaculoides
ATATATATGTATATATATACTTCGCGTAGAATCACGTGCTTCTGATTTTTGAGAAGAAATAGCGCAGCGGTCAAATTTACCTTTCATTCTACTTAGTAAACTAAGTAAATACAAAGAATATATGAAGGTCATTTTAAAATCAACTATAGCGATCTCTTCCAACATTAGAAATTATATTTCATGAACGAAAATAGAATTTCGAAAAAGAATTTTCAATAAAACTCAATATCAAATTTAATTTAAACCTAAATAGAATGATATATATTTCAGATATGCTTTAGAAGATCCCCGGGAGCAATTCTGTTTATTGCTTTCGTATTATTATTTTTACTTTACTTATAACTATTGCATCTCTTCGCTTATAACTATTGAAAACGTATGAACGTCATAATTTTCTAGTTTTTCTCTCCTACATATCTGAACCATTCTAATTACAGGAGAGATCAATTTAATCCTGTTTAGACTTGGTTATTTTGTTTTATAACTCATTCATCGCAGTTTCTATAATTACTTCAGCTATTTTCATTGTCGTTTTTCTTTCGGTTTTGGTTTACGGTTCGTACGCCCAATTCTCAAACATTTTTGTACAGATACAGATTCGACGTATTTCACCTGCTAGAAATATCAGTAGAATTGCTCTGAAGTCTGCACTATGCCGACTTTCAGAAGAAAAGATATGAAAACTATATCTGGATAACAAAAAAGATTTGGCTGATCACGGTCAGAAAGGATTTAGTCATATCTCTACTTAATTGGGAAACTGAGAGAAACTAAAGCAACTGTTCAAAAGCTTCATTCCTGGCACATCAGAAACAACTAGATAGAGAAAGGAAACCCTCTCTGAAGCACTCTCCACGTATGTCACACACTCATTCAAAACTCATAGACTCCCACAAACTTGGCGTTTTTATCCAGCATCGCAAGTCCTGTAAATTTTGCAATATCAACTGGAACGAGACAAGAGCTTCTGCGCATAGCACATTTTCCAAACTGCAACTGATCATTTTAGTTCCTTACCAACTAAAATTTCTACTTACTTTCCGCAAAGTATTTTACCCCACTTCTCACATACGATGGTTCAGTAATTAGTACTCTTGCTGCAAAAGCTTTCATATTTATTATCTACTTTGCATCTAACTCCAGGCTGTATACTTGAATGAAATTTCCTAGAACACTCTGCCTTGTTACTCGACGAAAACGGTCACCCTGCCAAGTGTGCAAGCACATACAGTTGCCAAACCAACGAGGCATCCGGGTCTGAAAGATTTTCTTTCATTACGAGGTACCTCATATTCTTTTCTAACTCTTCAATATCTCACTCTCGCTTCCAACCGATATATTCCGACCTTCTCTGCCAATTCATTAAATTTATACAGTGAAAATGAAACATTCTCCAAAGTGTCCCATACATAAAGAGAGCAACCTTTCTGTTCCTACCAGCTAACACACCATCTTAATCACTTAATCCATCTCAGTTATGATGAAAAGAGAAAACATTATCGAAAACTATTTGCAACACCTCAAATTCTATTCTCTTTTGAGTGACTAATAAAACGGCCTTGGCAAAACCAGATATACTTGAGACCTAATTTTCTATGTTAGATACCAATGAGTATCTTTCTCTTCAAAGATTTAGTAAAAGGGCGTTATTACACAGCACATCCGCATAGTATTTTCTTCTGGCATGCGAATCATTTGAAAAATCTGCACCTCTATCTGAACACCATCTATATTTAATTTCTTGGATCGGGAATTTCCTGTCAAACCACACAGTTATGTACTAATGGAGCTCTAACACACTCTATCAACTCAGGTGTGTGATATTATTTTTCTCTATACACACTTTTTCCTTTAAATTAATGATCTACATACGGTTACCTCTGTCAACGCTCACTCTTAGGTAAGTGATAAGTGATTTATCCTTCATTCCTCTAACATTTAGAACCTTTGCATCATCTAATTGTATGTCAAATACCGCATGCCAAACACGCACCAACCCTTTAAACAGGTGTTTTAAAACTTAAAAACAACCTCATTTAAGGTCACGCCTATTTTGCTTCTTTCGACAGCACAAAGAAGTCGGCACAGCAGATATTAAAGAAATAATGCTTTGAATGATGGTCAGCAAGATGCTAAACAGAGTCACTTGATAAATTTTTGCTGAGGTTCTTCCTTCGCGGACCATATTTCTTTCCAAAATTCTTCCACTTCTGCTGCTGATGCTGCACTGATCTCTATTTTATTTTTGCCAGGTTCTCTGTAGCATCTTTTGGCGTTGGAGTTCAACTCTGTTTTGTTCAAAGAAACGTTGACGTTTCTCGTATCAGCGGATTCTTTGTTCTTTGATGAGGATATCTTGCTTTAGCTGCTCTTTTACCTCGGGTATTCATTGTTCTGCAATTCTGTATTCATGTAATATTTTTCTTCTCTTCTTGTTGCTTAGTAGTGTTGATTGTCTTCTAGTATCATTAAGGATTCACAGATCCTATCTCTTATTTTCTATTTTTCTGAATATTATTTATCAACAGGGTTTGTATGAGTGGTGATACTCCTGCTTGGATGGGTTTTAAGGAGTATCTAGCTTTTTTGTGGCCACAAAGGCTGCTGCATATATTATATCATTTATCCCGGTCATATTGACATTTGTTTCTGTGGCTATTAGTTCTGTGACGGCCAGGCTCATGCTATTTCTTATCGATGTTGTTTTATTATCAATTTTAATTTTTGGTAGGTATAATCGGTGGTCCATACTGGGATCACTATTACTATTATCATTATTATTATTATTATTATTATTATTATTATTATTATTATTATTATTATTATTATTATTAATGGTTAGCACTCCGGGCAAAATTCTTGGCGGTGTTTCGTCCGACTTTACGTTCTGAGTTCAACTGCCGTCGAGGTTTAATTTGCTTTTGGGGTCAATCTCGGCGCGGCATTTGAATTTACTATTCGTAAGTTGACCGTAGACTACACTGTTAGGAAAGTATACTCTTAACTGCGCAGCCACTTACCAAGAACCCACTTACCAAGTTGGGTAGTGATAATCAGTTCTCTAGTTAATAAGATCTCTAAATGGCTTTTAATTTTATCCAATATTCAATACTTGAGAACCTAAGTGCTATGATGACCAGATGGACAGATAATTTAGATGAGGACTCAATGCATATGGCAATACATGGAAGTAACTACATAAAAGAAAATAAACATTAGCAGTTTAGTAACACATTTTGTCTCAACTTATAACTTATACACATTAATATATATACGCACTAATACATTTAGACGTGCATATTCCTCTCTCTTCCATCTCTCCTCTCTCTTTATATGTGTCTGTATGTGTGTGAGTGTGTGTATGAGTTCGTATGTGTATCGCTAAATATAAGTGTGTATATACATACTTATAAACATATACACATGTGCGCAAACAGATCATACATTCAAGAGTGGCTTTAAGTGCATGCTGTGCATCAAAACCAAGATGCACCTGTTTAGTTTGATTTTATTTATCTAAATTATTCTATATTATTTCTGTGTATCTTATTTTCCTGATGTCATAAAAATATAATCATATAGCTACTATTAAACTGAGATTGTTTATGTCACAAATACAACACCAGTAGCTTGGAACAGATGGTGTGAAATATCTAATCAAGTAAGGAGAATAGTAAAAAAACAAAAAAAAAAACAAAAATAAACAACAGCAGCAAATACAAACACGAAAGACAGCTTAACAAGTAACTCGTCACTTTACAAACGAGCATATTTTCAAGAGATTCCGTGTCTTTTCATCATTGTAAACAAACTTCTTATGCCGTTCTAAATGTTTATTCATGTATTCACCTACATATTACTTCAATAATAATTGAAACTGGCAGTCTTTGGTATTGCTTTTTAAATATTGGAAAACAACAGTACTAACACTATTCGATAACAGCTGACAACTGAAAAATGTAGAAACAGAGGAAGGCTTTAGGACTATCGAGTCTATAAAAAATGTTTCGATTCCTGACCGAAGCTGTCTTGATTTTCTTACACTGCAAATACCCTAGAAAAAGTCTTTATGTTCCCGAGATTTAACCACCTCCCTTTTCCTTCTGTGTAATACAAGATCTTCGTTTTCAAATATAAGAAACCAATGTCTCACCTTATTACAAAATTTCAAATTTAGAGGGGGATGTTAGTGATGAGATCTAAGGTAGTAGATGATACTAAATCCAAACTTACGTCAAATGAATTCTCTGACGTACATTACAAGCTGTTAATGTTGGTTGCGAAAAGTATTGCGACGTACACGATACTAGTGGCTGAGTATTATGTACGACGTACAGTAAAATTGGAGGCACCGTTCACTTATATTAGTTTGCTAAAGAAAGATAATGCTAATACATCTAAATTCGGAATATTCTGTTCTTTAATAGATAAATCGCTTGAAGTGAAAGTTACTCCTAATTTTACAGGCACAGATATCAATAAAACAGCTACGCACATATGTATGGAAGTATGCATGAATATGTTTATGTCTGCACGAAGAATATCATTTCTGCATAGAGAAAATTAGTAAGGCCACGAGTTTGAGAGGAGGAGTTATTTGAATCTACATGATATAAGCGACACTTTATTTTAATCGACACCGAAAATTTTGTACAATTTAAATTGATAACTGGAGTGTAAACCACCCAATGTTCAATCCTGCCGTCCATCATATGGAGGGTAGATACTGGTATGATGATATGTGAATGTGGTGAGCAGGCAAAATCCTTAGCACGCCGGGCAAAATGCTTAGCAGCCTTTCATCCGTCTTTGCGTCTGAGTTCAAATTCTGCTGAGATCGACTTTGCCTTTCATCCTTTCGCGGTCAATAAAATAATTAATAGTCAAACACTGGGATCTATGTAATCGACTTAACCCTCCTGTGAAACTGCTGGTCTTGTACCATAATTTAAAACCGATATTACGATACGTGTGCGCGAGTGTGCGCAATTAGCAATTGAGCTGAGTCAGTGTTGCTTTTCCCTTACCTCATAATTACTTCTGATACGATTGACTGTTGATTATGACTACTTTAAATATGTTAACACATATTACTGATGAAGAGGTAAACTGATAGCTAAGCTGCATAAACAGAATAGAAACAATGATAAGATATGGACTAGTTGATTATTATTTTAGAAAAACAAAATGAATAAATACTAAATAATTTACTGAAACTTCAGCCTTTAAGATTATTATGCAAGTAATGTAACTTAATAATATATTTTATTTATGATTCTGTTAATAGCATAAATGTAATTATAAACCAGTTTTGAAAGTACCATTTCAGCTGTTCCTCATTGTTTTAATATCAGTTTTAATCTCGTAAACCTAATAGCAATATTAATGATCTGCCTCTATAACTGGCATTTTATATTAAATAAGAAAAATAAGGAAAACAAAACATTATAAATTGCAGGTCACAAAGGAAGAAGATATCTATTTCATAACATAAAAACCCTAAATCTCTATGCATGTCACAAATCTCGTGAGTTTTGTAAGAGATAAATTCAGTCAAGTCATCTGGAAATTGAATCCAAAAGTCAATTTAAAGGAAACATAATAATTGTGCAGTACTGCTAGTTCCGCATTTGACACCAGTAATCAATGTGTTTACTAAAAGTGTCATCAAACTGACAAGAAAAAAAGCTTCCAACACTGGCAAAGCATAAATCGTCGGTTGACATTCCCGAAGTGACGCAGCGAATTAAAACATACTGAGACGCATTTTTTATGGTAAATATTCTATGAACAAATTCATAATATATGTCATCAAATTGCTTCCGTTAGAAAGAAAACACGCAAAAGTTTTCACGTAGGCATATGCACATGTCTCTCTTTCTCTTTATATATATAAATATGCATGTGTGTGTGTATGCGTGTTTGTAACTTCGAACCCAGAATCTCATTACTACTAAATGAACTTCCTAACTACTCTGTGAAGCCTGCCTCCGTATACATATATAGACATACCATACGCACACGCACGCACACACGCAAACACGCACACAGTTATATGTATGTATGTGTGTATGTATGTATGTATGTATGCATGTATGTATGTATGTATCTATCTATCTATCTATCTATCTATATATATATATATATATATATATATATATATATATATATATATATATATATATATATATATTCAAGCATGCATGTATGTATGTTTGTATGTATCTATGCATATCTATACATGCAATTATATTCAATAGCAGCCACATATTGATGTTTCAAATTTTGTCACAAAGCCAGTAAGTTCGGGAAAGGGATAAGTCGATTACATCGATCCCAGTTCTCAACTGATACTTATTTTATTGACCTCCGAAAGGATGAAAGGCAAATTCGACATCGCTGGAATTTGAACCGGCGTGCTAACAATTCTAGCAGGTCGCCCCCTTATATTGAATCCCTTCTATACACATTATTATATTGTATTTATTCATTAAATACTATCAGAACAATTAGAAGTTGAAGAAACAACTGTGATAATCGCATGCATTTTCGCATTCATTTATCATTATTTTTATGCGTAAAATATGTTTCCTCTTATTAATCTATAATCCAACATTTAATCTAGAATCTCATTTAATCTTTATTCTATACCCTTATTTCATTCTTAACCTATTTGTCACCCAAACGTTCCTTTTCATTATTTTTCATTACTGTTTTCCTTCTTCAAAGATTTCGAAAGTGAAAATAGGCGTTATTAGTTCATATTCTACATTTGATTTCTGAATATTTGTACTAATTAAATCACTGATATAATTAAGTATTGAAAAAGAATAATTGAATGTGTAGCTTGCTCAAGAATGAGAAGAAATATATAAACAAAAATTCGAAGCCATATGACAAACATACTTTTCCTGTTTCAAGCGCCGAACCATATAACCTTTGATATTACTGTGAAAATAACACTTATTCCTTACTTGAAACAAACTAAACTTTCTCCCCCTTTATTTGCGATAGCTTTGATGAAAAAAGCAAGCTGGATTGCTGAGCAATTCCAACTAGTTTCCTCTCGATATTCTTCTTGCATTTATATACATATTTAAAAAACCCATATATCATATATATATATATATGTATGTATGTATGTATGTATGTATGTATGTATGTATGTATGTATTTACGTTTGCATTTACACATTTACATCTCATGCTCTGTACACACAGACACACACAAGCACACACACACACACACACACAGAGGCACGCACATATATAAGTATATATATAATATAACATATATTATTATTACAATTATTATTATTATTATTATTATTATTATTATTATTATTATTATTATTATTATTATTATTATTATTATTATTATTATTATTATTATTATCATTATTATCATTATCATTATCATTATTATTATTATTATTATTATTATTATTATTATCATTATCATCATTATTATTATTATTATTATTATTATTATTATTATTATTATTATTATTATTATTATTATTATTATTTAGTGAGAGAGTAGTGCATGCTATCAAACTGATACTGAAGCAGAATATACGAAGCCCAGTATATCCGTCATGACTACCCGTCTGATAAGAGTACACCAGGCACATGCATTACAACCACATGTGCGTGACATATTGATCTCATATCAAGATAAACAGCACATAACCTTGCAGGTGGTGCCCAATGAGAATTTTCTTCAAGTCGAGTAGCCCGTCCCGATCAAAAAGTCCCTCAATAAGAGTTGTTTAAAGATGAGGAACGAAACACTTATGTTTCCAAAGATGAATTATCCAAACTACAAAGAATTCCTCTCAACACATACATCCTCTACCTTGATACCCTCCCACTTTTGCTCTTGTAATGAGTCTAAGTCTATAGATATTCTATCAATCCAAGGGGCCTTTTCATTGTGTGTTTTTTCTTCTGCCTAAATTTTATTCCAAAATTTCTGCACTTCATTTGATGGGACAGACTTTACTGTAACTGGTATTTTCTCTATCTTCCTGTAAACATTTTTGGGATTCACTTTCAAAATGTTGTTGACTTTGAAGAATTTAACGCGCTTTTCACACCTTGCTATGCAGGCAGCTTTAGCACATGCCTTTTGCTTTTGCTTTTTCCTTTATTATTATTATTATTATTATTATTATTACTATTATTATTATTATTATTATTATTATTATTATTACTATTATTATTATTATCATTATTATCATTATTAATATTTCAATTTTTTGCCACAAGAGCAGCTTGAGGGAGGTGGGGATGAGTCGATTACATGGACCCCAGTCTTCAACTGGTACTTATTGTATCGAACCCGAAAGGTAAAGAAAGAAAGAAAGAAAGAAAGAAAGAAAGAAATAAAGAAAGAAAGAAGAGCGGGAGAGTTTTCCGAAAAGGCGGATTTTGGCTTTCTCGCGGGAATCGTTGTCGCTGTTGCTGATCTTGCTCTCGGTGCTGCTCTTAGAATTGCTGCTGTTGCTCTTTTCAAGGCTTCTTTCTTTGTGCCTCAGATGCTGCCGTTGCTCTAGTATTGTTGTTTTTCGGCCACTGGCAACAGTTACTGCAATATGTTGCTGTTGATTTTGTGTTGTTGGCAGTAATGTCCTCTTCCGCATTCTCATTCTGTTTTTCTTGAAGAGAGAAAGCACCTCCGTGGCATTCAGCGTCACACAATCTATGATTTCTGTTCTTGACCGCAACACGCACCTTCAATCCATTGGGCAGGTAGGTGATATTGAATAACTTTTCCACCTTCCTCGGCTTGATCTAGAGGAGAATTTCTTTTGCGGTTGTAGACAAAATCTGTTCCGTTCGCTTTATGTTGAGGAGAGTCACAGGTCTCCAAAATAACACAGTTTAACAACCACCAGGTATATAACCAAGTTAGAACTCACACTGTCTTAGTTCAACAAGTCATTTTCCCTAAATATGTTAGTTGAGTGTGAATTCCCTGTTGCGAATGAGAACTATGCAATATTTCAGCTTGAGAGCTTTACTTTTGAAGAAAACCTCTACTCTCCCGAACTGCCTTGTCCTTGTCACATGATTTATATCTGCTCATAATTCTTTGAGGATTCTTCCCACTGGAGCTTGTGTTGCTGCTTCTAGGCCTCGGATTTTAGCAGACATACAACAATAAATCACCGTCGTCCAAGCAGTTGCAACCAAAACTCTGGCTGTGGTGGCAATTTGTGTTCTCTTATCATTCACATTCACACGTTGTTTCACTTGTGTCAGATATATCTCCTACGCGTTTAAAGGGAGTAATAGGAGGTGAAGTCACTTACTTTGTCGTCGACATTATTCTTCTTGTTACGATTGTTGATTTTGTAGTTGTGTTTGTTTTTTCCGCTGCTGTTATAGTTGCTGTTTTATCTTGTTTCTCTCGTTTATGTTGTTGCTGCTGCTGTCGTTGTTGCTTCTTTTGTTAAAATGTTTTCTTTTCCGTTGTCGTTGGCATTGCTCTTATTGTTGTTGTTCTCCTTCTGCAAATATTTTTTCTTGGTAGTGGTATGAAAAGATTTGCTACCTATGGAGGTAACACCACCATAATTCTAAACAACAAAAGACAGTCGAAAGCATATAAATATTACAAAAAGAATGTTCTTTTTGGACACAATTTGGCATTCCTTCCTCCCGCTTGTGAAGTATAGATCCTAATTTGAAGTTTTAACAAACCGCTAAAAGAATAAAATTGGTTTAAACAAAATTAAAATGCCTTCTTTGTGTTAGATATACGATCAACAGAAAAATCACCACCACCATCAACATCAAAAATAATTTTTGTAGGATTGCATACCTCCAGACACAACAAATCTATAAACACCAGAGAAAACTCACAACCTAAATGCAATTTCAAAACAACTATGGTTATGTTCCCTTTGAGTCAAAAATGTCTGTCAAAACACTAGTCTACAGAGTAAATGCAGAATCATCAAACTGTACTGTAAATGAATAGACATAGGATTAATGAGGAACACTTTTAAAGCAAAAGTCCGATAGTTTGCCAATTCGTTTAGATTGAGATATAGGTTTAATATGTTATCAATTTTGAAATATATTTGTCTCATAAACGACAGAAAACGCAATCCAACAGTATGATAAACTATCGTTTTAAAAGCAAAGATACTAAGATCCTTGTATTCAATAGCAATAATGTACAAATAAAAGACTTCAAGAGTTTGACTGTACACCAGTAAATGTTGACAGAAGAGAAAAACAAGCATCTCGCGCTTTTATGAAAAGAAATATAAGTGTCAACCACCTGTATATTTCGAATTCCAAACTTGCGGAGTCCATAACCACCAACCGACTCATTTAGTAATGAGAGATCTGGCTAAAATAATTTGAAATCTAAGGCAAAATGTTCCTACTCACAAACCATATACTGTCTCTTACCTTAAGAAAGACATGTCCTTTCGAGTAATTATGTAACACATGGAATACCAAAATTCACGCACTGAAAATTTTACACTTAACCCATAAAGCAATAAAACAGGCCATATCAGACCCAAATATTTTACCTATTTTATGTTCAAACTGACCACATTTGGTCTGTCACATCTGTCACATCTATCATACAATGTCATTCTAAAGTAAATAATCAATTCATCGAAGTCTCGAAGCTAAGAGATAATGCATAATGAATTTAAAGCATTACGAATATATAAGCATTACATTTGACAGAGGAATCTGAAACAAATATTTTAGTTGTGAATGATCTCCCTGTTTCTGTGATTTACGTAGTCCCAGTAACAAAGGAACAAACCAAAAATAACAGCAAAATAAAATCGAGGAACTAATTATATTTTACACTATTCTGGCTTTAACATACTTATGATTGGTTTATAAACAATGTTTATATGCATTCTTGTGTTTCGTTTGGATCAATGAATTTTAAACCAATCCTCAACGTTTCTATGCTTATATGTAAGGATGTGAAGTAATATTAGTGTATATATTGTAGGAAAATGTGATTCCACAAACCTCTATCATCACATATTATTTAGACGTTACCGTTAGAATTTGAAATTTGATCGTTAGATAAATCAATAGGTACATGTAAATTTTGGTTTGTGATTTTTTTCGGGGGGGGGGGGGTAATTAAAAAGTTGCGTTGCGTTGTGAGTAAATCCGTAATTAATCTTCTACCTTTGTGATAAATTCCGTATATAATGGCTATGTTAGCCACGGATGTTTTCTTCTCCTGTATATATCTTGTATTATGGAGTACGTTGCAATTTCTCTTTATTTTAAGCGCATATCCTATGAAGGTTGTGCTTGTATGTCCAATGCAAGAGTAACGATCATAGTATATACACTTTCATATTTCAAATTGAATTTCCAAATTAGGCTGGCCATTTGTATTTTATTCTCAGACTCACATATTTGATTGTTTTTACCAGGATACATTTTTTGTATATATTTTAGTGTTTGAGGAGTATATTATTAGTGTTAATAGTGTTATTTAGTGTTATTTTGTGTTGACTTTTGTTTTTCTTTTTACTGCACTCTTGATGATATATTCATCTGATTTAATGTCAGGAGATATGTGGCTTCTAGAGTACACAGTGTTTGTGGTTGAGTATAATTGTAATCTGTGTCATGTAATATCAGATGCATTTACAGCCTTGTATTTGGGTCTATTTTAAGTATTTTAGTCTTCTAGATTGTAAGAATGCCAGCTGTTTTAATACATTTATTTATCTTCTGCTTCATTTTCAGAAGACAATGTAAGTGCTCTTCTTAGTTGGGATTTTATCACTAACTTTTGTAATTATGTGGATATACGTTCTTTCCGTGTAAGTATATGCATTTTACATGTGTCTTTAGTATTAATTGACTTTATATGTTCTTTTCAACTTGTCCTTTTCAGTGCGACTAGAACTGGATCTGTACTTGAATTAGTTTAGCACATAATCGTTTTCTGATCTTTTAATTTCTCATAAGAAATATAACCCAAAATTATGATGAAAACGTGGAAACTAGAACAAATGAATGAGTATGTAACGGTGTGTGAGCTCGAATATTTATATTAGTATACGTGTGTGTGTGTGTGCGTGTGTGTGTGTGTGTGTGTGTGTGTGTATGTGTGTGTGTGTGTGTGTG
>NC_068982.1:26403420-26407653 GCF_001194135.2 Octopus bimaculoides
TGTGTGTGTGTGTGTGTGTATGTGTGTGTGTGTGTGTGTGTATGTGTGTGTGTGTGTGTGTGTGAATATATGACAGTATTCGGCAGCAGTGTGTCGCAAAGTGCAGCAGCGCCAATGTTGTATAGTTGTATTGTTTAGTTCCGTGAAATGTCTTAGTCTGCATAGTTGCGTGATTTCATTGGTTAAGCTGTGTGTAACTCGTGTTATTATCTCTAATGCCTTATGTTCGATTGCTAAAGGCATATCCTGTTAGCTGAACAGATTTTATGAAACAACGAACGCAGGTGATGCGTATTAGAAACCTATCCACTAATATAAATGCACTCTGTTGCCTTGTATAAACAGTTTCAATTAAATTTCCAGGTCACTGATATAAATGTCAGCAATACTGTTCTTGTTGCTTTTCTATGTCTCTTTGGAATTCTCTCGTATCTGGGTCGTTGATGCTGCTGGTGTTAGCTTTAGATGAAAATGAAAATTAGCTACCCGTCTGTTCAGCATATAGTGACTCAACACACACTCTAACCTCTGTTTCAAACCCATGCTGTTTGCTCATTCTGCCTTGTATACCACTTTTGTAGTACTTACAGCGCCATAGTGTATCTCTCTCTTCGAAGCTGAGCACAACATTCTTGGTAGGAGTTCGCAATCCATAGCTATAGCGATGAGTTTTGGAACCGGACTGAGGTAAAAATGATTTTGTCTCCCGCAAAACTCAGAGCATCAGAGCATTTTTAATGGCACAGCACCCACGCCAGCCGATCCCAGTTGTTCTACAGACATGAGTGCTGGCCATCCTACTGGTCCGATACCCTTGGCCAATTCAGCTATCTGTACCAATTCGTTGAAAACTATCGCCATATTTTAGACGATTTCGGCTTTCAGGAGCACTCAGAACACACTATCTCTCGGGCTTCTGTTGAATTTGAATACCAACATCAAACCGGAAGACAAATAAGGGGCCGAGGTTGTGTAGAGCACTGACCTCTATAGTAGTGTGACAGTTCCACAAAATCCTCTTCAATTGCCGTTTACTGTCTGACTCATCACTAGTTGTCTCCTTCACTATCTGCCAACTTTGTACCCTCCACACACTCTAACATTATTTTCAGCACACATCAGACTCTAGCATTTACTTTCTCCCTAAATTCCGTAGAGCCGTTAACTCCCACCGCCTTACAGTTACATTTCCTCTCAGCTCATCTCCAGTCACTTTGGTATCCACTTCCAACGGTTGGTGGAAGCTCTCTCCTTCCACATCCACGATATAAACCAAGCAAACAGCCGCTTCAAATCTTTCTCTCTCTCTCTCTCTCTATCTCTCTATCTCTCTCTCTCTCTCTCTCTCTCTCTCTCTCTCTCTCTCTATCTATCTATCTATCTATCTCAGGCCCTCCTGACTTGTCCTTATATAACGTCAGGTGTTGCGCTCTTCATCACATTCTTGACTTCATTGGCGCTCTGTGATCTATTACCTCTTGTCTGTTCAGCTGAGTAGCCGAACTTGTAGTTACCTTCGTTTCGATCTTTCCTTTTCTCTCTCTCTGTCTCTCTCTCCCTCCCCCATCTCTCTCTCACTCGCTATTCGTGTATATATATATATATATATATATATATATATATAATTCAAATTTACAAAAAAAGACAAAAGACGAAGACAGGTGTAGAAATAAGCAGGTGTATTAGTTTAACGCTGGGGAAAATGGAAAAGTCTTTTACGTTTCGAGCTTACGCTCTTGAGCAGAAACGAATAAGAGGGGGAAATGGGGAGAGAACGAAAAACATGGAGAGAGAAAAACTGTAGAATTCAGTGGAGGAACCCAAAAGTAAACGGAAATGCTCTCTCCGGGACAAGCCTGTCGTAGTTTAGGCTTCCGCCGCAAGAAGCCACTTGATGCGACCCACAGATATTCGTATGCTGACTGGCGTCGATGATTTAAGCCTTACTACCATGTAGTGCGTTTTTTGTTATCAGTGATTCTTCCCTGTTCGTAGATATTTACGATGGCAGAAACAAAAGAACAGCGTGCTTCTTTGAAATTCTGTTTATTGGGGAAACAGCGGCCGAAACAGTTATCATGCTTCTAACAGTTTACAAGGACGCTGCCATGAGCAAAATACAAGTTTACGAGTGGTTTTCACAATTTAGGAATTGTCGCTTGTTGCTTGTAGATCAACCTCGTATCTATGTACACATTTCTGTATACATATATACATACACGTATTCAAATAAACACTCTCACACACACACATACACACATATATACACACATAGATATTCTAATATACTTATATAGTTACTCATTTTTCACATATAGGTCTGTTGTCATTACAAGCACTCTCCTAGTTTCTCCTATTTCAACGATATCATATAATCTTAACTGAAATAAATTTGAAAATTCCTGATGATGGAATGAAGCATTTTCACTTGTGTAAAAAGTAACTATCACCCCAGTACATGATCGCTAAATATACATTTTAAGAACAAGCTGCGACTGAATATTTAAACTATAAAATACAATATGTTAGAATGTCATAGACATCCAAGCATAAAATTACACAAATATCTTGCATGTTCAAAATTGAAATAAGAATAAGTATTCTTTGCTAATGAAATTTAATTTATTAATAATTTATGTCGCACTGATAGAAATGAAAGAATGGCGTTAGTCCTAAGGAAATTTGACGATATTCTCAAGATATTGCTTTCTGCAATTTCCCGAAACGATTACATCTACTTAGTCATGCAATTTCTAAGGAGTTTTAAATATCTACAACTCTGAAGTCGCATTGCCAACTTTTTATGAAACGGGCTTCACTAAAAGCAGTGAATCTTCAGCTTTAAACGAATATGCACTCACACACACACACACACACACACACACACACACACACATTGGATACATTTCAGTTTCTATTGGTTTACTTTTCCATTCCAAATCTGCTTTCTCCCTACCGTATAATTTTCTAACAGTCCTTTCCAGTTCTTGATTCCAAATCATATGCATAAAGATATGTGTGTGTATGTGTGTATGTATATACGTGTGTATATGTATGTGTGCTTGCGTGCACGTACGTGTTAATTTACAGTTGAAAATCTCCGCCGTCCGTTGATACAGGGGTTTCTTTTATGGATATATTTCAAATGTAAGACCTCAAATGATCTTCAAATTCCTTTATAGTTTTACGCCTAGGTAGCATATGTTTTATCAATTCTCCATAGAGACTTGCTTGCAAATTTGAAATTCATTTTTGCAAACCGCTCTTTTATGGGGATGTAAATATGGCAACACTAGTTTATAAAACACAATTTGAAATGTGTGATGCTACAGAGTTTCAAATGCAGCACTGAAAATAGAGGCACGGAATAGCTATAACGGCTTTAGCAAAGCTACATAGATAAAGAACTCATTGGAAATGCAGTTTCTCCAGCAATATCATGGACATATCAATTAATAGAAAAGCAATGACCTTGCAATGTCCAATAACGATGCAGTGAAATCTGTATAGCTTTGTCTGAAAACACAAAATAAAAAGAAATTTGTTGAATGCGAAGTGAATTCCATAAGATGTAGCTTTCAGAGAATATTGCTGTCCTGTTAATCGGTTTCAGTGTAACAATAGTATATTGTATTTACTTCTTTCAAGTCTAAAATAATTTTCGTTTTTCAGGCTATCCTGCACAAATGATCATTAAATAGATATGTAGAATCATTTTGAATTGATATAACTGGAAGTCACCATTTACTGATTAATAATCTATGTCTGCAGACAGAATAGCCAATTTGATGGTTAATTAACATTTCGTATCACGAATTTAAACTCTTCAACCTAGAATCAGAAGAAGGGTCGTTCACACAGCTGGTCGATGACTTATCAGACAGTATATTTCTCAACGCAGCACACGTACATACATACATACATACATACATACATACATACATACATACAAACATATATTGCGCATGTATGCGAGTTAATATATATATATATATATATATATATATATTTCGTTTTTGGATTTGGTTTGCAAAAATCTTTATGCGGGTTCGTGTGTTGAAGCATATTCTGTTGTGTTTGAGGAGAGTCATTCTCTGTTCGTGCCTTATAATTTAACACACTCACCGGTAAAAATTTCCACTTATTTCCTTTTTTATTTTTCTGAACTTTTCGTTACGTCTTGCAATCTTTACAATACTTTTGACTTTCAGAGTCAAAACTATTGAAAAGGTT